>NC_090266.1:488101369-488405030 GCF_040414725.1 Anabrus simplex
AAGTTGTATTGTTTTGTTTTGACATGTAATAGGTTGCGCTCAGTTTAGCGTTTTTTTCTCACGGATGGGAATGGGAAGGATTTGGAAAGGAAGTCAGCCGTGGCCTATCACAAAGGTACCTAGCCGGTATTTGCCTGGTGTTGAACATGGGACAGCATAAAAATCACTTTCAGGTTGGGCGAAGCAGGACTCGAACCTACGCTCTTCCGAATGCACGCTACTACAGTCGCGCTGGAGCTCTGCGGAGATTAATGCGTGTAAAATAAAACATGAATAATAGTGTTGCTGCCACCTCACCACGATCAGCCCTAAACATTTGCTTTTCTAGAAGGAGGTCTTCCGGTGTTTCGTGTTATGTTTAATTCTCAACTCAAAGAGTAGTATGAACTGTACACTAAAACCAGTGACAATTATAGCTTCCGTTATGTTCCTTTCAAGGTAAAGTACTTATTTTACTCCTTTTAAACACATCAACCCTTTCTGTCCTATCATGTGTTCGTCTGTCATACACACTTTGCAAACCCATCACATGTGTACGAGGTGCTTACACGCCTGGTACTCATTCTGTGGCTGAACTCACTCCGAGGAAACAGCTTGCGCCTCAATATGTCCTTGCCCGACTTCACGCCGTCTGATGCGGCATGCAAAACTGTACATGCTGTTCTTACTTACATCTCAAAAAGTAATTGCCCGATTTTGAAAATACTTACATATTTGAACTTGTACGCAGATTAACTTTTATATTAGTTATATGAATTTGTGCCGTTCCATTTAAAAATATGGAGTTAGTATAAATATCTCTGTTGTTAACCCTATGATACTAAGTATCACGTTATTTTACAAGACCCTGCATACCATTTACGAATATGAAAACAGAATGCTGATATCTTTAATGGTTTAGAAGTTATTTCCATGTAACCTGTTAGGTGAATAACCCTGTATTTACAGGCATATAAAAGGACTGCTGTGGGACTAAATTCCGGCATCTCGGCGTCTCCGAAAACCTTAAAAGTATTAGTAGGACGTAAATCAATTATTATTATCATTACTGTTATCATTATATAGGATTGCGGATGTAATTGATTTTAAGGACATATTATTAAACAAATCCATCGACAGTACCTTCCACGTAGTTCCGTGGCCCCAGATAATGCCAGAAAAATATTCCGCAGACCATACAGCTGCCATTGCCAGCTTGTGTTTTTTCAGTAGTTGTTACAGTCAGTTTGTTCTCCACAGTTTCCGCCTGACACTCCAAACTTTATTTGTTTCATGAAGAAAGAACGGGACTGCTCATAGAAGTTAAACCTTGACCGGACACACGTTTGATAGCCCTTACTTCATTCTGTCAGTGGCTGATCCAATTTAGCCGGCCAATCAGCCCTCACACATTATTGTATCCTTTATTCAATTCTTATATCAATGGTACGAGGTGCCGCGAAATTTCCAAATAGCCTTTTCACGACGGTACCATATTATTTGAAACACGAATACGTTTCACCACAGCAAAACGCGAACACTTCACAAGCACTGTTTTATAAATTCTGCCACCCCTTGCCCGAAATCATCACAGCATCAACTGATGGGCATGAAGGCAGCCTAACGCGCACCTTGGATTCACACCACGGTAACTCATGGGCTATTCGCTGCCGACGTTAAATGTGTGATATACTCATTACATTGTGACTGCACTGTACGCAGCTCTTGTGTAGCCTAAAATATGACTTAATCACTTCTAAAGGAGTTACACGTTATAACAGGTGTCACATTAGAAAATGTGCCGTGCATGACCCCTGAGCGTTGTGGCTAGCTGCAGTGTCGTGAAGATGGCAAAACGTCGCGAGTTAACCGACTTTGAACGTGCGATGATTATCGGCGCACGGTGCATGGGTCATAGCATTGGGAAGATTACACGCGAATTCGGGTTCCCGAGGTCAACAGTGCCGTGGGTGGATCTTCAATATCGCAGAGAGAATGTTACCACCCGCGTAAACCGCCGCATGGGAAGATCACAGATGTTTAACGAACAGACATCACGTCGCCTCCACAGAACGATACAGGGCGCTCGACGGGCTACTGTGAGTCATATCACCGCCCAGTTGAATGTTAGGAGTCAGGAACTCATTTTTACTAGGACTGTAAGGAGGCAACTGTACCGCATAGGCTTCACCAGCCGACGACCAACTCGTGTCCTTATGCTGACACCTCGACACAGAGCTCAACGACGTGCATGGGCCCTCGAACATCGGCAATGAACCATGGAACAGTGGCGGCGTGTTGTATGGTCCGATGAATCCCGATTTCAGTTGTATCGAGCTGAAAGGCGCGTGAGATTGTGGCGTATGCTCCATGAAGCTATGGATCCCGTGTTTCAACAAGGTGTGTCCAGGCGGGAAGTGGCTCAGTTCTGGTTTGGGCGGTATTCTCATGGACGCAATTCGGCCCCATTGTCCGGCAGCAGGGAGCGCTGACAAGTGCACATTATGTGGACATCCTTTCAGACCATCTACATCCCTTTCAGGCCCCAGAGTACCCTGATGGACATGTCATGATTCAATAAAAGAATGCGCCGTATCAACGCTCTGTGGTTGCAGGCAGGTGGTTGAAGGTGTCCCCGGTGAAGTTACGACCCTGGATTGGCCCTCCAGATCCCCCGATATTAATCCAATCGAGCATCTATGGGACGCTGTCGATTCTGGTGTACGCACCATGAACCCCGCACCAAATACACAAGACCGATTGTGGGTACCAGTGCAAGATAAGTGAGTCCAGATCCCTCCAGAACGATTCCAACACCTTGTAGAGTCGAAACCTTGCCGTATTGCTGCCGTTTTGAGGGCTCACGGAGGAGCAAGTCGTTATTAACATCACATTCAGTGTCTTCCCATGTCTTTCGTCCACTCAGTGTACATTTATATCGATTTCATATGGCAAGAGGAAATATCTCATATTGCACGTGGGTGGTTAATGGGTGGACGAAGATTCAATATATTCACATTCTTCGTCCAGAATTGTATTCATACAAACGAATTATTCATGCAACAGGTGGAAGACCCTATCTTCCACTCCTGCAAGGCTCTCGTAGCCCGCGTGAATAGGACTTTTCTTTATATATGCTTTGATTTTTCAAGGATATCGTCCTCACTAGGTGCTTAATAGATGGATGAATTTTCAATATTTTTTCAGATACTTCGTCTTGCATTGTATTCTTACAAACTAACGAGATAGCCAACAGGCGTATAAATCAATAAGATACGCGCATAAGGGAAACTTTATTTTTCTAATTCAAATTTAAAAAGTTTATTTCTTTATATTGAACATTTGAACTTACCCTTCCATCGATGGTCGTCTGCTACAGCTGCTGTAGTAGAGCAATACTGAACTCTTAGATCTAGGCGTGGTAGCGGGTTTATTTCTGTCACTATATTGACCAAACGATGGGGTTCTGAAGAGAGCCTAACTATTTTAAATGAGGAACAAAAATGTGCTTACAAATTTTTCTTCAATTATCAATCCAAATAGATCTATAAACAATTTATCCGTCAAATCACTTATTTATTTATAATATTTTTTGAGCAGTCGCAATTCATTACGTGAATGTTGTCTGCTTATTACTGTTTAACATTGTTTCAGAGGAAGGCAAAAATATCATGAAATTCGTGGACAGCAAAACTAGATAAACGGAAATAAAACCTGAAAATTGGGCACCATTTATCGAAACGATAACTGAGAATTAATCCACACGATCCGTGAAAAATCCGACGTTGAACAAGTAGAATTCCAGATTTACATTTAATTAAGGTTATCCACCAATCTGATACCCTGTCGGATATTGGAACATCCGAAGAATGGACCCATAATCGAACCAAATTGATTATCAGTTGCTATGGATAGGTTGCGAAGTATTACTAGAAGGCATGGTGATCACTACACGTTTACAGCAATGGTCACAATTTTTTTTAATTCCACCATGTATTGTCATCTCGTGGCACCCTTAAGTTACGGAATAATCCCAATTCTGACATATGCATCACCCAAACAGCTGTTCAGAACCAACAACAACTTGATTCGAGAGGATCTTACGTTACATCGTTCTGAAGGAACAAAACTGCGAAATGCAGGAAACATTTACTCATAGTGCATTTTGAAGAAATACCAAACACTGAAGTTAAAGAAATGTGTTAAGTCACTTGAAAATATTCTTATAAAAACCAACTTTCAGGTTATAAACGGTTATGTTAAGTTTAATAAATTTACAAGTCCCCACGACAAAATAAATCAAAGTAAATCTTTCCATTTTCAACAACTACGACTACCATTACAAATCTGTCTAGCTACGCTTGTCCCACTAAACCAAACTACAAGTAATTGGTAGACCAATGTCTCCCCTAATATAAAGTGAAAGAACGAAAATTTAAAATAATATGTCTCAACAGCTGACGAATGGAAACCACATTCGTAATGTAAATCCTATATAAATCAGCTAAATGTCCATACTGAACCCATGACCTTTGTGTGGACCAAAGGGTACAATACACACGGCACTATTACAAGATAAATCTAAAAGTCAAGAAAGAAATAAAAAAAACTGAAATTCATCGAACCTGAACGTGCGTAGCTAAACAGTAATAATCAATCTCCATTAGCTAAGTATCCACGTTGGACAACCCTCACATTCATGCCACTATTGGTGCCATGCTATTACGGGAACACTTTCTGGTTAGTAAGAATTATGCCGAAACATTATGATAGTACATATATCACACCCCCGAATTATATGTAGAAGTTAGAGATATTATTGTCAGTATTCGATTAATTATTATTATTATTATTATTATTATTATTATTATTATTATTATTATTATTATTATTATTATTATTATTATTAGTATTTCATTTATATATTTTGCCATTTATAATGGTAAGCTGGAAGATATCCACATATGTAGGTATGAGTAATTTGTTTTGCACGAGTGGGAAAACATTGCTTTAATAACTCTGGTAATTTGAATGAGTCATATGGCTGCCCCAGTGCTTGTTGTGATGTACTTGTGTCGGGAAATTCATGAGTCATGTATATATCCCAGCCTGATGAGATGAGCTTGTTGTTGTACCAGGGAAATTTGATGATTCATGTAAAACTCCCAAGTGTTTGTTTATAACTTGGGAGAAAGAAGAGGTTCACTCGTGATTGGCTGGCAAGCACCAATCCAGACGTATCATGTGAGAGGAGGGGGATGTTGATGTCTATAAAGGTGGATCATACGGCGGCAGTAAGAGACATTGTAAGAGACATTGTAAGGGTGATTGTAGAGGTGATTGTAAAGGAACGAGAAGGAAGATAACTACAACTACAACTACAACTGAGGCACTGTACGGGAAGGAAGTGGTGCTGATACACGGTACTGGAGTGACACGGCTGCAATGGACTGGACTTCAAACATTCGTGGAGCGTAGTCTTGTTATGTTCGTGGAAAGTGGCTGATTGTGGAGAGTGCTTGCGTATTAAGTATTGTAGCACTTGTGGCGGCCTAGCATTATATGTTGGTGAAAGCTATCTCAGACTTTCCATAATTTATGTTGAGGATCGACAGACGTGTGTATATATCTTTACAAGTGTTAAAATATGTGAACACAGTAGTACAAGGTACAGTATCTGTGTAATGTGATAACTGCCGATTGTGAGAATCGGTAAGTCGAATTGATATAGAGACAGTGAAGGGTATTTGTCTTCATACATGTACATTGTTCATCGGACTATCTACAAATGGTAGCTTAGTTCTCACTTTCGTTTTCCCACGATTTTCATTATTATTGTTGTTGTTGTAAATATGGAGTCTTCCAGCAATATTTTATGTGTGTATTATATGTATAATGTTGTATGTTGATGAGGTGCTCATGCACGGAATTTGTTAAGAATATAGTTAGCTAGTTTAGAATCAGTTTTATTGATGAACCTAGGTGCAGTTCCTACCTAATTAGTCGTTTTCAGGAGATTGGGTAAGGCCTGCAGTAGATGTACCAGTACGCAGCATTATGTACACGCCCTGGGATATAAAGTTTATCATGCTCTTATATAAATTCGAGGGATCCATTCTGGTGAACTCTGGCGCCCATACTACGGACATTTCGGTTAATTATGCTTATTAATTTTAATATGTTTTTTAGTAATTTTATTTATATATTTTTATTCATGATTTTATTTATTAACATCAAAAAGTTACAACATGGCCTTGATAATACCAGCTAACACTCTTCACATTCACTACTGCAGACACTAATAACGTTCAAGTCAATTCGCAAAACAACTAACCTAAGACTTGACTATATACAGACGACAACCTGTCGTCGAGCCTACGTAGTGTCTACACATCCTAACAATAAACTTATATAATACACGCAGCATCCTAAATCTATCGTTGAGCGGATGTTGGGATGTTTACTCATCCATATATCAATATAATGCGCGCTAGATCCTAAACCTATCGTTGAGCGAAAACTGGGATATTTACACATTGTCTATAATGTCAAGCGAAATCGAAACTTCAAACACAATCCCAGATCTTTCAATTTAATCCTTGTTGAAACTTTAACACGACTAAACGAAGCTCGCCGCAGAATGAACTCGAATCTGAAAATATAACAATGTCCATTTCTTCCAAAAAAACGTGAAATCGAAATTATACGACGTATGACTACTTTAATCCATGATTCAAATACAATCTCAACACACACAGTGAAGTTCAACACACATCTAACTTTACATAACATCACCGAAACAATAATCACCACTATCACGAAATCCACAGTGTAATTCAAACGTGAGGTTTCCAAATGGCCTACCACCTCAACGTTTTAAACATATCTATCCATGAACTATCCAGTGAAGCAACTTTTCGTCTATCTACACAAGCCAAACTATCATTCTAACAACATTCAATATTCTATCCCACAATACTTCCAATTAAATAATAATTTCGTCTCGTAAAAATACACAGAATGAAATTTAACTACAATAATCAAAAAACAACTCGACCGTATGTCAGAATGCACTTTGTTCGTGAGGTCAACTATCATAAAATGCACTACGCTGGTTTTACATAGAATCGTTTCTTGGACTTAACTGCCAAGAACTACAATCTTCCATAAAAATTGGTTATCATGAGAGATTCTAGACTTGAAATCACAACAGGCGTTACAAAGCGCTTACATAGATTCTGAATACTATTAAATTGCTCACAGGACAACGTTATCTTATACAACCTGTCTCAGAAATATCACATTTTAACATACAGCCTGTCACAAAATTTCTTCCTCGTCGACAAACATAGCCTACCATTCTCGGCTACACGTTCACTTATATCACTCATAAAATACAACCTAACTCTGCCTTCAACGTCTTCCTTAACATTTTCATAATATTTCATTTTCAACCAATCCATTTCTTCCTGTTCAAAACTTTTCAAGTATACGTAATCCCATGATAAACAACGTTATAAGAATCTCTCAATTTACTTCATTACATCTTTCTGACCTCAAGAACAAAAATAGCATACCGTGATTTCCTGTATCACAAATACACGGTGTCACAAAATTTAAGCTCCCCAAAAAATAAATGTTACCTTTATCAGACTTCACTGTATTTCGGTAAAATCGCAAATCTCACTCGACATTACTGTTAAATACGTATTTTAACAAAGAAAAATGTATCCTTACGTATTATTATTATTGTTATTATCTCAATTCTTCATCCATTTGAACTCATATGATATTTGACTTTATCCGGCACACCACGACTATTTTATCGTTATCATAATTGTAACCTGAACAATATTTCATTGATTTTTAGCCCAATATTTAAACTTCGCATTTTACAGTTCCTTAACGTGATTTCAAACGCAATTAAGAGTTTCGCACCCTGACATAAACAATAGACACTTCGCCTGAACATTATAAAATACTTAATCGACACACGCAACATAGTAATTTAATGGGACAAGCAATTACAATCTAGCTACAACATTATATACAATTTGGACAGACCTGTTAATGACGTCACCCTGGGGATCCCGGCTACATGTTTAGCCAGCTCGTTTCAGATTCAGCCACACATGACTAAAGAATACATTATCTTCTTATACATTATTTATTATTGTTACACCTATTCTACACCTTTTGTGATATAAAACACACAGTTAGAGAATATTCTGGACGACCACTGTATATTCGCCTTCTCCATTTCCTCAGAGGATATCAACTGCCTGTGAGAAATTCCCTTCCTTTTCAACTATCGCCAGGTACCTACTTGATAGGGACCCAAAGCTAATCTGGACCAGCTTACCTTTCGCTTCACTGACTGCAAAACACACAGTACTTTAATGAAAAGTATATTGCCTTTGCGGTTTTCGTCTACAGAAGTTCAGGAATTCTATGTCAATTCCACTAAATATGTTTAACTCAAACCAACTAAATTAATACATATCACGAATTATTTTGAGGAGACAATCAAAGAACCTTTTCTTGGAGATGCGCGGCGCAGGTTCTTCCTTCCGAACATACAAAGATAGTGTGTGCGATGTCCGTGGGGGATATATTTGTAGGGTCTGAGGTGACGCTACCCTGGGCATGAGGTATTGTGGTGCAATCCTACAATTTCATAACCGCTGGACCAAATTTCTTGAAATTCACTCCAAAAATTCAACCAGAATTCCAGTTCACAATGGTGTTATTTTCATATTTTTCCGATACTTGCAACGGGCGTAATTAATTAATTTCATGCATTCAACTTCGCGGGCTTTTTGAGGGCTTGACCATGGCACGCGCTGTTAATCTGCTGATACAGAAGCCAACTTTTCTACAGGCTTAATTACATTCATTTCCAACCTGTTGATTCTGTCTTCATTTAATATGTGTTACAAATTTCAATTCTTTATTCCTTGATTAATGATATTGCCAAATCTCTCATTGTGAAGGTTTATTATATATTGTTAATTTTTAATACACGAAGTCAGCCGGGGTGTCTCGACAATGTACGAACGGATGGCTCGCTATCCACGGTGCGTTCTGCTGGTGACTCGTCCCGCTCTCGGAGGGTGAGATGCTTGCAACAGAGAATTATGGTTGCGCTTGTAGTTGTATTTGTAACTGCAATATTTAGCTGCAATATTTATCGTGGTAGAATTATGGGTTCAATGTGTTCTCCTAATTTCTTTACGCATAAAAATTCTATGAACGATTACGACGGCCACGTGTTTCAGGAGTTTGACATCTTTACAATATCATATTTGAACCAGGCCAAAGCGGTAGAAAAATTTGCGCATCTTTCTTTCCACCGTATTTGGATAGGTTGAGGAAAATTAAATACGAGTGTTCATTGCAATGGAAATCAACATATTTTAACCGCGATCGGGACAGCGTCAAGAAGGAATACGTACTAGTGAAGTGACCACGATAGTAATTTGAGAACAGCTTGACATTGTGCGATGTTAGATATAAGGACGCTTTTATTAGAACAGTGAGGATATTGAAATATTTGAGTTTATTTACAGTCCAATACGGACTCTATAGTAGAGGTTACATGTATAAAGAAGAGTGATTATTTTATTTTTCTGCTTCCTTGTATGTGGAAATGTCAAGGTGAAGTAGGAGAATATTCTAGTGCAAAAACACGTGTGACGAAGAATCTATTCTGTATTTTGTGAATCGTGCTATATGTCCACATTTTCGACATTGACTATTATTTTAAGTGGGGTGAAGTGTAAATCACCTTTTTATTTTCGAAACAAAGCGAAGTTATTGAGTAGAGTGCGACGTATTAAAAACTTCAAGATTCTACGATACATCGTTACCATCACCAATTCAGGTCCAGCATATAAACGGAAATGGATGTTCCAGATCAACGCGCGCTTAATCGCGACGCCTTGATGGCTGTTTAAAAACCATGGAGTAGGAGCAGAATATTAATTCATGTCACAGATAATTCCAGAGCACCAACCATGAGGTACGCAATTTGTAATCCACCTAAATTGCATGGCACGATGATATCATCAGATATGCAAGTCAAGCAATTAATTTATATCTTCATATCTTAATTCTTATGACGTATTTCTTTCCATCACAATTAAAACTACGGCTCCAAATTAATATTAAGTTTCTCGAAATTATCTTAAATAATGTGATGTACGCGGTACACCTTGGACTCATCTGGAATAATCCACAACACCTTGTGTTACTGTCAACGAAAGTAAAGAACCCTGTTATATGTGTAGTTATTGTATTAGAACTGATTATGGACGCTAGTGTAAGAAAACCAGTAATGAAATAAACACTTGGGTGCTGATACCATTATTCGATTTCAATACAATAATGAAATGTTTCCAGTCATTTGACCCGGTCAGGAATGGAATGAACGAATTAATGAATGAATGAATGAATGGAGCCCCATCTAGCGGCGAACTTAGTTATTTGGAATCATAACGATTTTGCTTCAAATGAACTTTCACAGAAAATATAACATTTTTTAAACATCAAGAGTTGTATTTTGAATAACCATTTATAAAGGTTGAGTGTAAATATTTGTTTTTTTGTTCTTTAATAGTTGCTGCTTTTTATGGGGTAGGGCTGATGAACTGTTTGATGGTCCTTCTGCAGTCCTCCAACGGAGCAAGGCGTTTGCAGTTAGCAAATTCTTCAGAGATAGATAATAATCTGCTGGAGCGATATAAGGATTGTAGTGCGGGTGAAGTAACACTTTCCAGCGAAAAGACCATAAATTCTGACGAGTTGCAATACACACGTGTGGTCTCGCTTTATGATGGAACACCACTTCATTGTTAGTTAATTCTGGTCGTTTCTCACCAATGGCTTCTTTTCGATGGTCCAGCTGAGAAAAATATCTCGCTGAATTGATGGTTTGTCCATTAAGAAGCAATTCGTAGTAGAAAACATGTTTCCAATCCCACCAAATGCAAAGCAGTACTTTTTTGGAATGGAGATTTGGTTTAGCAACCGTGAGTGAAGGCTCGCCTTTTTTCGCCATAACGTTTTATTTAAAATATTGTCATATATGATCCACTTCTCGTCACCAGAAATTGCAGAAATTAATTATGTTCATTGCGCCTTAATATGGAGTCACAAATTTGCACGCGTTGTACCAAATTACGTTCACCGAGTTCATGTGCTACGCAAACATCGCAACGAAGTATGTAACCAAGCCTCTTCAGGTTTTTCCTCACATTACCGCACGATATATTCAGCACTCGATCTATTTCTCCCGCTGTCACTCCAGGATTACTTAGAATCAACTCCCGTGCGTGTAGAGGCGCGCGCCTGTGAGCTTGAATCCGGGAGATAGTAGGTTCGAATCCTACTATCGGCAGCACTGAAAATGGTTTTCCGTGGTTTCCCATTTTCACACCAGGCAAATGCTGGGGCTGTACCTTAATTAAGGCCACGGCCGCTTCCTTCCAACTCCTAGGTCTTTCCTATCCCATCGTCGCCATAAGACTTATCTGTGTCGGTGCGACGTAAAGCCCCTAGCAAAAAAAATATAGAATCAACTCTTTGAGTCTCTCTTCGTCTGTAACAATGGGTCTTCCGGTGCGTGGTTTGCCTTTAAGTAGCGAATTCCAGATCAAAACCTAGTAAACCATTTCCGGTATGTTCGATCGTTTACCGCATCTTCACCGTCAAGAGCACTTTCGCATAAAGGAAACGATTTCATGCTGATGACGTAGTTCAATGTATAATTACTGCTCTGCATAAGAATCTTTTATAGTCTCAACATTTAACCTGTGATATTTCACATTTAACCCGCCATCGGTATCGTTGTTAGGTAGCCCCTAACAAAAACATTCCTTATTAAGAAAAGTTTTTTGGTTTAAGACTCAAATTTTTCAAACTCCAGGTATTCTCAAATGAGTTTATGAGTCACATGTTTTCCTTCGTTACGCGATGATTCACGCACACGTGTCACGTGGAGGAGTAGGGGAAGTGCGTTCTGTCTGGAGTAGTCCGCGCCTCGCTACGATACCGGTCGCGTCACAGGCAGTGTTAGGCGCATTATAGCCTCGATACGTTTGGCGTCACAGTTTTTGCACATTCCGTGCTGGTGTAATGTTTTAGTAAACGGTATCACAGTGAAATTATAATGGCTATTAGGCCTAGTGATTCTCGTATTTTGAGCTGGATTGAAGAATCTTGCCCTGGAAATCGTAAAGCCACATCTGTTGAGACGTGCTTTAGTCGATGTTCTGTCAATTGGTCTCAGAAATTCCATCAAAAATATCTTTGGACAAGAACTTCCCGTCAGAAATGCGACACCAGCAGCCCCAGGTAAGTATTGCTAACAGTTCTCACTTCTACATTTTTACAAGTATCTAATTGAACACTTTGTAAAACTTGTTTATAATAATTACCAAACGCTATGGTGTTTACAGTATATATTTTCAGACGTTCCCGGGCGGAAACCAAGATGTGCCTTCTCCCAGTTCGAAAAAACCGATTTACGTCAGCTCGTTGAGATGCGTGCAAACGCTCAACGTGCAAAGAGCACACTGGACTAACAAAAGTAGTATGCAGTGAATGTTTTTCGCAAGAAGTTGAAAGAAATGAGTGAACAGGACACTGATACAAAATAATGAGGTTTACAAATCATGTTAACATTTGTTTTGTACTGTAATATGTATTTGTAATGCCAAGGAGTTTTGTTAATTTTCATAATATTTAGTAATAGTTATGTAAATTTATATAAATATTTAACATAAAACCAGTCTGTTAAAACAATTATAATTACCTTCTAAAAGAACGAAAACAGTGTACGAGTCGAAATTGTAGTAGCAAGTATTTAGGTAATAAACAATTGTGGATATATACAAATATGTAAGTATATATACTAAATAACCAAATACTAGTATAATTTATTCAAACTGCCGAGAAGAGCTCGTATAAGAACTAAAATCATATACCAAGCCGATGTTAGGGAGCCCCTATACACGCTACCTCTCGCGTAAGTGCGGACAACGATACCGATGGCGGGTTAACGTCATCAACGTCTTCCTATACCATCAACTCACTTCGGAAACTTTGCTAAGAACGTTACTCATGATTCTTACATTTCAGTGTCCACCAATGTATAAGTTCCCGTTTATTTACATCTATCTACGATTTATTAATGTGGAACGTGTAGATTTTGAAGAGTTGCATTCAATATTAAAGTTATGATTATTTGAATATCACTGTATTGACAGTAGTAAAACTCGAATTTATTCTGAAATGTCATCTTATAATCGTAAACACGATGGAGGATAAGATATCTCAGAGGCCTTTTAAGCAACGTGTGGGTACCCGATCTCAAGCTGATCCTACTCCAGGACCAATCAACTATTAAGTAATAGTGCAATATCAAGTGTTTTATAGTTATATAAGTGAAAATATTAACTTGTAAATATTGGGTATGTTAAGGAAAGCATAGCCATCTAGGTATATGTCACGAAGATCCTTAGAATAACGGACCATAAAGGCTTCAACTATTCCTAACCTTGGCGCTAACTGTGACAGTGAGATATCCGAACATATTTTGCCCCACAGAATAACCCGGTAGTCATTTGCAGAGTAAACCCCAGAGCCATGTGTCTCTCCAGATCGGGCAATTTCGTTTCTATATTTTTCCACTTCCATACGGGGTATTGAATCTACATTGTTCGGGGTGAACATATTTACCGCCTGAACCAGACATCCCGTTGTGGCAAGTTATTCTGTAAAAGTAAAGAATCCATTTACGCAGAGGATGTTGTGATTGCCAACTCCACACTTTTCCCTATCCGTCATTATTTTATTCGTAGCATGTCGCTTTTATTATTTAATAAAGTACATGAATAGAGTATTATTATTATTATTATTATTATTATTATTATTATTATTATTATTATTATTATTGCATCAATTCAGCAAGGCCGGTAACATAATGGGATGGCTAGGCCTAAGCAAGGAGTCACCCTCTTGATTATGAAACTATAGGTACATATATCCACAACTATTTACAACAGGTATAATTACAAAATAACAACATGTACATTTACATATTATTATTATTATTATTATTATTATTATTATTATTATTATTATTATTATTATTATTATTATTATTATTATTATTATTATTATTGCTGCTATCAATTTTAAATGCTAATAATTCTATGTAAATCGTGAAATGGGGATAATATCATATTTACTTTAATATTTTACTTTAATATAAGAAAACGTCACCGTAATTCATATAATGTTCCCTTATCCCTTAAAAACGGAAATAAAGAATATATCAGGACCATTATTTCCACCTTATTGCTCGTTGAACTGTTGAAAGTAAATCAATTCGACTCTAATGAGCTGTCAGTTACGTGCAGGTGACTGGAGCTGTTATCACGACTGACTCTCGGCGGTTAGTAGGAGGAACTGAAATAATTGAATCTCTTTCTGTGATTCGTTTTATCAGAATAGAGGTTTAATTGAGTCCTAGTATCTATCAGAGAGAACATTCTCTCTATTGCCTTCAAAGCTTTAGAACTGATAATTTTTCTACATCATTAGTTTCCTTTTTGGGTTAAATCTGTGGAATGACTTCGTTAATAAATTGAAGGCACTTGGTCAGGTCGTAGAAAAGGATAATCTTAGAAATATAGGATAACAGGATGTACCCACCTATTTGTGATTGTTTATAAGGTTATATCGGAATAAAATACAGATCAAGTGGAGGGAATATTTTGCTATATGTATTGAAATATTTCATTCACAAGAACCAATATGGCGGATGGTAAAGTGCCATGCTCATGGATGATAAAGGTGACATGCTGTAAATAAAGTAGTGACAATATTGATAAAACGCACTATTTAATGAACCAACAAGTGCAATTGCATTATATTCCTTCAATGTAGTCAGTCGCAAAGTCTATTACCTTTTTCTAAATGTCGGGAAGCCGTTGCGGACCGTTGGCAAAGCGTTCTCTGCTGATGACAGCGATGGAGTGTCCTATTGCGCGGAGTACAGATATCACGTCAGATAATCGGTGGAATAGGAGTGGTACATTCAACTTCGGAAACAGGTCGAAGTCATAAGAACTCATGTCTGGTGAGTATTGAGGACCTTCCAATGCCACCGTTGCAATAAGAGCGTGACATTGTTTTGGACATAACAAACGTGCGTTGCAGTGCAACAAGAAAGGGCGATTGTTTCACAATAAATGTGGACGTTTGAGTCGCATAGCCGAACGCACATGTCGCTCCAGATATCGGCAATAGTAGTCACTGTTGACGGTTTGTCCGTCAGGTACAGCATGCGTAAGAATAACAACCTCGTAGCCGTATGTCACAATCAGCATAACTTAAGCCTCACCCGACTGGGTTCCCATCGAAATGTTTGCGGACGTGGCAAACCTGGATGACGCCATTCATTCGATAGACGCTTTAATTCATGCTCGTAGGCTCGAGCCCACGTCTCATTAATGGCGACAATACGCTGCAGAAATGTATCTCCTTCGTTGCGTTATCTGTCTAGGTGGATGCGTACCGGTGCCATTTTTGTACGTCGGTGAGTTGATGTGGAACACAACGAGACGCAATTTTCCTCATATTAAGGCATTTTGTCAGTATGCGTCACACCGTTTGATGACTGAGACCAACATCTACAGAAAATTACCGGACAGTCCATCGATGGTCAACCGAAACGAGACCACTCACATCGTGAGGAATGGACCTGTGTGGTGCAAATCCGTAATCTAATTCCGACCTACACGAAACGCCCTGACTCACAATACAACCGTCCTATACGGTAATGCATTCTCACCACAGGCTTCACGTAATCCTAGATAATATCCTGATTAATTTCTGTCACGGGCAACCTCGATTTTATTCGGTAACGTCCTCCTGCCATAATCTTCGTATATACGTTCCTACGTGTTCCTGCGATAAACTTCATATCTACGTCTCTGCATGCTCCTGCCATAATCTACGTATCTACGTTTCTACATGTTTTCTACGTCCGACTGGTTGGCTGAATGGTCAGCGTATTGGCCTTCGGTTCAGAGGGCCCCGGGTTCGATTTTCGGCCGGGTCGAGGATTTTAATCTTAATTGGCTACTTCCAATGGCTCGCGGGCTGGGGGTGTGTGGCGTATTCAACATTAGAAATCATCCTGGGTAGGGCCCTCATCTTCAAAGACATGCAGGTCGCCTAACAGGCCGTCTACTAGAAAAAGACCTCCACCAGGCCTCTCCGGAGGCCATACACCATTATTATTATTATCTACTTTCTACGTTAATATGCTAACCTGCCTTTGCCATCGTCGCCTCTATGTATTAATTATTTGATGTTATTGACTGAACATTATGTGCTCACCTATCTCCCGTCTCTCCGTCCGCTCCTGTAACTTACTGCATGCTGACTGTTTCTCTGCGATCTTCCTTGTAATTAGGGCTCTCTAAACACTAGGTATGCTCGCCCGCCATTTTGGTTCATTCCTGCACTACGTTGGTAAGGCAGTTGACCGCCCTAGCCTTGTATATCCCTCTTTTTTACTGTTCTCCAAGGTAGAAAATAATGCTAAACTAACATACTGTAAAAATACTCACAGTATTACTCAAACGGTTACTCAACATAAATATTAGTATATTTCGTGCATTATTGTGTAATTTTTACTCGAGACGGTGATTGTAATGGCAAGTTCGTTGATAATTTGCCTTTTAACAAACAAACAAACGAACAAACAAACAAACAAACTAGGCATGCACTCTCACTTGAGAAATATTAGAAAAAATAGCTTACTAATAAGTCGGTTTTTTATTATTATATTATTGATAAGTAGAATAGGTTGTTCCTAAGCTATGCGCCGCGGTAGCGTCAAATGACTTGAGGAACAACGTGGTATTGATATAGGCTACTGTCATTCTTAAATCGTGGAATTTGACGTGGTAATCGGTAAGTGTCAAAGATATATGTGATAGAAGATTCTGATATCATATGATCTCAGTCGGTATTTCATATTTGCGTGAAATTGATTCAGCGCTATTTTCAATGTTGTCGAAATAACAAGAAAAATATTCTTCGAACAAAAATAATGCTGAAATGTGATGTACGAAGACGAACACACACAGGTAACTGGGGTTTTTTACGTATATTTCTTTCTTCTAAAACGTAGTCCCTTTTTAAGTTACCAGTACAGTATTAAAAAGAGACATTATATGTGCAAAATAAACTTAATTTTGGGTGAGTACTATGAATCACATCAGCTTATGCAGTTGTAATGAACAGAGAGATTTAGTTTATTCAACCGAACATTCATGAAACAAATGTTATGTTATTATAAATTACATTCAGGAAGAAAATAGGAATAGAGTAACTACTTCTATAGCTGAATCTTCTCTCCCAACCCGAAGTATTGCACTGATAATCAGTTACCAGTGACTTGTAAGGGGAGTGACCCACGAGCTGTGGAGAATATTGAAAATGTTTGACTTTGGCAAAGTTAACGGCACTTTTGTTTTACAGAGATTCCTGTGGTTTAAGGAGAAGTAGTATGATTTCTCAACACGACTCACCTTGTTAAACTTCAAAGGGTTGCAACATTGGTTAACTTGCTCAGGCAGCACATTTAAAGAATATCATATTTATGTAAATTTTTACAAATTTACTCTCTCCTTTTACTACAGTATTTACTAAACAGTAACATTCCATTCCGTGTTTACATTTTTCTCTTATTTTCGGAAGCAGCCACATATATTTTACCTCGTTTCCGTACTTTCTTGTTAAAGTCCACAACAGCATAGGATTGAACTTTGAAGAAGTGTCTAACAATGTTTTTCTTTCAAATTACAGCACGTTGGAGGACATGTACTGGTACAATCATTCAAAATGTTCTCCATTACAAGATTCGCACAATTTTTCATCATGTAATGCTTATAGTCCCTATAGAATACCTCACAGTTAAAAATTAATTTCATAACTTCACAATTTGGTTTCTTTAGACCACCCAAATTATTATTGTTGTTATTATTTGTTGCTATTTGCTTTACGTCGCATCGACACAGGTAGGCCTTATGGCAGCTATGGGATGGGGAACGCCTAGGAGTGGGAAAGAAGCGGCCGTGGCCTTAAAGTACTGCCGCAGCATTTGGCTGGTGTGAAAATGGGAAACCACGGAAAACCATTTTCAGGGCTGCCGATAGTGCGATTCGAACCCACTATCTCTCGGATGCAAGCTCTCAGCTGCGCGACTCTAACCGCATGGCCAACTCGCCCGGTACCCAAATTTTAAAAAATACGAATGTTTCAGAGCTTGAGTCAGAAAGCTCATTGTTTAAAACCTCTTTGCATATAAGCTTACCCCACGGATTTTGGTTTACCATAATGCATTTGATGTACTACCACCAATGTTAAATTAATTATTTCTGTCATATGAAGTTCGTTTTGGCAAATATTGTAACTGTGGTGTTTGGATGTTGAACTCCTGTTGCCGGACTTTGGGGGTATAACTAAATACTGAATTGAACGATCAACGTGACTGAATTAAGGGGTGTAGTAACGTCAGTGGGAGCTGGATGCAGTTGAAGTACTGTAGAAGGTGTAGCAGAGGCAGTAGAGGCATAATGCAGATCATAAGCGAATCTAAACAACCTGTATCCCGCAGTACAGACATTACTACAATTAGGTGCACAACAACCCACCATTATATAATAAACATCCACACAAATATAGCACTATTATCTCCATGAACGCGGTGATTAAAGCAATACATCAATGTGACGAAGCGAGCGCTCGAGTTTTATCACATGGCCCATTGCGCATGTATGAACCAAAAGAACTTTAGTTGTACTACGTACGTCATCTGTTATGTCATCAAAACTTCTCGAACCTACTAGTCTCCGCTCGTCTGGTCAGCCCGGCATAGACTTTCGTACAGTGTCTGTAAATGGAGGGGCTATTGACCTTGTGCGGCTTGTCCGTGCGTTACGAGATCTTTTCCATCCAGCTAGAACTCTAATATCGTCTACATGGGATCTGGGTGAGCTAAAAATGTGCATACGATTCTCTCGAACTCTAAATTTGCCCTTCAGACATGCTGTTCATAGTCTCAAGTTTTTGAGGCCTTTGTTCTGTGCCGTAACAGTTTTTCCATCATTCGAGTTTCTTATTTATCCTCTGCAGCTTACTTATATTTTCACGATTTGTCTTTTGAAAAGTTTTAGTGTGGCTTGAGAGTGACCATCGTGGATATAATTGTTCAATGCATTTAATAAGACAGTGACGGGTGCAAGAACGTTTTTAGAGTCACGCAGTCGGATTCGAACTTTCACTCTCCTCTCTTATCCCCAGCTATCACCATTATTCTTTATCCCCCCTCCCCCCTTTCACCTTGATGGATTTTAGCTCAATTGTTAGGATTTTATAAAACACCCTGGAGGTGATGTATTTTATACGTAGCCAATCTATTATCGGGTAACGAGTTGAAATGTACATTTTAAGATTTTTGGAAATGATGCTATATTTAATGAGAGTTGGAAAGAAATCGTGGAATAATCCACTTCGTTAAGGGATCATAATGGTTTACGTAGGTTATAAGTACTTAACTAATTGAGATTATAAATGTTGGCTAAAATTAAGTTTAGCACTATCGTCGAGAATATTTAATGTAGTGAGGAATCTGAATCGCGTGATGCTGTTAAAATGGTGAATTACATGAATTAATAGGGTCTTTAAATAGATAAAGAATGAAATAATATGATATAAATTACGATGCTAAAAAGTCTTCGAATTATAATCCGAGTTGGGGAAAGTAAAATGCGTCAGTCGATGAGGTGAATTAAAGTAAAATGTACCTTCCATGATGTGTCCTGAGCTGTTGTAATTTTTATAATCCAGCATTTAAATACGTTTATTATGTCAAGATGGTAGAAAAGTTTATTTTTTATGGCCTAATTGACGAAGAAATATCAGCGTGTAACCTTTCATCTGGTAATAATATCCTCTTATAAATCTACCGCTTGTAGAGATGCGATAAAGCCAGTATACCTAATTATGTGTTTCTGCGTGGACTAGATAAGTAGTTAAGCAAATTTATTAGGATTTTTTATGTTTTATTGAATGTGATTTACATATACGGCGTGTTTTCTTGGCAACTCTCCGCCGACGTAAGAGTCAAGTTAAGTCTGTGTGAATCGTTACTCATTGCTAACGTTAAGGATATTTGTGCTAGTTGAATAATTCTTGGAATGCGGGGTCTCGATCTCGTTTCATATTAGATATCGGGTTATACATTATTGCGTTTTGAATATTATTATTAGTATTTAATAATTTAAACATGCATAACATGGATTCCCCAGATTTCAATTTCGTACGAGATAGAATTACTTGAATATAAAGGCAGTGTATTCAGAACATTTAGAGATGACATGCCAAAATATTATCTTCTCAAGGCATTTTATTACCCGGATCTCATATTATTCCAAAAGTAATTTGCGTGTAATTTAAATTTTTAAATGAATATATGAGTAAATGTGTATTCATTAATGTGAATATCAACGTTCAGCTAAGATTGTCTTGTACCCAGCCAAGAAATTTAGAAACCAGTTGTTGTAGACCGATATGCACGACATCTAAAAATAAATAAAAATTAAAATAGTGATAACATGCGATAGGTTTGTCTAGCTGCTATGACAGAATATAATTCGTGTATAACTGACCTCGAGAGGGGAAAGTACGTCGTTAGAAGGTAATCGAACAGCACTGGAGAATCGAACCGCTATCTATGCAGCATTGTTAGGGTGTACTATTTCTCACAATATCTAGAGCGAAAAGCACAGGCGTGTAAGTAATATATAGGGTATGATTCAGACGCTGTACTTCAATAATAATAATAATAATAATAATAATAATAATAATAATAATAATATACCTTATGAAGTGAAATATCGTATGGCTTTTAGTGCTGGGACATCCCAGGACGGGTTCGGCTCGCCAGGTGCAGGTCTTTCTATTTGACTCCCGTAGGCGACCTGCGCGTCGTGATGAGGATGAAATGATGATGAAGACAACACATACACCCAGTCCCCGTGCCATTGGAATTAACCGATTAAAGTTAAAATCCCCGACCCGGCCGGGAATCGAACCCGGAACCCTCAGAACCGAAGGCCAGTACGCTGACCGTTCAGCCAACGAGTCGGACACCTTATGAAGTGAAGGTCAGTTACAGATACTCCATCAGATGCTGTCTTACCCTTCCCCATTCGTGGGGTGCAATCTATGTGGACGCACGTTTCACGCCAGAATGGGCTTGTTTAGTCATCAAAAGTATAAGCACAAACAGCATAGAGTGCTAGTGGATTTAAACAAGAAAATTTATATACTCGGAAACAAGCAGCAGCCGCCGACGACGATGATATAAATATGTGGAGATCAAAGTTTAAACGCAGTACTCAGCATTTTTACACTGCACTTTGAAAAGAGTTGTAGTAATCACCAATCAGAAACGACGTTACATGCACACGCTAACATCTCGACTGTAGATGTTACCGTATGATGAATAAAAAACACTATTTTAGGAAGAACTGAAGTAAAATCACAAGACACGGAACGATATTTAGATAGCATTTACGTATGTAAGTAGATGACCAGTCCGCCTCTGTGGTGTAGTGGTTAGTGTGATTAGCTGCCACCTCCGGAGGTCCGGGTTCGATTCCCGGCTCTGCCACGAAATTTGAAAAGTGGTACGAGGGCTGGAACGGGGTCCACTCAGCCTCGGGAGGTCAACTGAGTAGAGGTGGGTTCGATTCCCACCTCAGCCATCCTGGAATTGGTTTTCCGTGGATTCCCACTTCTCCTCCAGGCAAATGCCGGGATGGTACCTAACTTAAGGCCACGGCCGCTTCCTTTCCTCTTCCTTGTCTATCCCTTCCAATCTTCCCATCCCCCACCAAGGCCCCTGTTCAGTACAGCAGGTGAGGCCGCCTGGGCGAGGTACTGATCATTCTCCCCAGTTGTATCCCCCGATCCGATGTCTGAAGCTCCAGGACACTGCCCTTGAGGCGGTAGAGGTGGGATCCCTCGCTACGTCCGAGGGAAAAGCCAACCCTGGACAATAAACAGATTAAGAAAGAAAGAAAGAAAGAAAGAAAGAAAGTAGATGACCATATGTTACTTAGCAAGAGGATTACATGTTTAAAACGATCCAAATGCAAGACTGGCTGACTGACTGTGAGCAAAGAGTACACCTACGTATGCAAGAAAAAAATTGCTGTCATCGTCTCTCATGTATCGCGGGTTTCATACAGGAGAGGATACGAGTTAGCAGTTTATTGATGTTATTGCCTCAAAACTAATTGGCCCTTGATCAAGTATCGTAAGAAACAAACATACCTTAGCACGTTGTCTTGTGTCGCCCCCTAACCTTCTTCAGACGTTACGCTTAGTGTCTGCAGCAATAAATTAATTCACAAGTACTCTGTACCATAATTTATTTCGCACGATAACTACTAGAGGTAAATATAGTATGTATATCGACACTAATAAATTTATCATAAAGAAAAAACACCGTAAATATTCTAATGATATAGTTCAGTAATATTGTATTAATCATGTGTAATCCAATAATTAAGCAAATAGTAAATTATTTTAAATCTTGGCTTAAGAGAGAATCCCTCTGCAGCCACTAATCATCATCTAAGATTCTTTTCCGGACATTTTGCTACCAAATTTGTTAGGTTCACTTTCGTTGTCACTGTTGCTGTCATCTTTGTCATTGATTATTATGCTCCTCTACTAGTCCCTGCCGTTCATAGTACCATTTTAATTTCTTTCCTGATTGTCAAAAACGCTAATCCAGTCACTTTTCCCTAAATATGAACATCTCTGTCTCAGAGGCGTTTAACACCTTCAATTTTAAAGGTGACTCTATTAGCACCAACTCACTGTTTTACATTAGACCGGATGAGTTCTATGGAATTTAGATCTGCATACTATGGAGAATGTCTCGATACCGAATGTCCGTATGTGTGGAATCACAGAATGGAATGTTTTTAACCCGCAAACAGTTTTTCATAGTAAGGTATCATTATTAGAATTTTATGTCGGGGACTTGTCTTTCTGCGTGTTGTGATATGGGACGTTGTCAATAACAAGAACAGAATTGGGTTCCAAATTAGGGATCAACTTCTCCTTTAACCAACAAATATAATATTCAATGTTCATATCTTTGTGATAGTCTCCACTTTTCTTGTGGGACTGGTAAATAAGCAGCGCGTTGAGAGTAAAACCTCTGCTACCATCAGCATGGATAATTATCAGTAGTTCTATCGAGACGATGGTATTAGTCCTCAAGTGCTCAATTCTCGCTTTAGGCGTAGAATGGATATTATGTATATAGGTTTCGTCTTCATACATGGTGAGAAGACTTCTTCTTTGTCCGTCTTTATTGCTGTAACGTAAGATACTCGCATGCTTCTTATGTCATCTTTCTCAACTAGTACCTGTGTGTTATTTCTAGTATTGTACCACTTGAAGCCCAACTCGTTAACAAGGCTTCTCAAACTGGTGCAACCTCCTTGGAAACCAATCATCTCTTCTAAGGTAAGCCGTAATTTAGATACTGATGTATTTGTTTTCTAGTGAATATAAAATTCATGGATTGTGTGTACATTAACACACTTATCAAACCCGTCAAGTTTTCCTGGGGTGCCAAATGAAGTTGCATCAGTCTCGTGTTATCTCACCGAGCTCGATAGCTGCAGTCGCTTAAGTGCGGCCAGTATCCAGTAATCGGGAGATAGTGGTTTCGAGCCCCACTGTCGGCAGCCCTGTATATGGTTTTCCGTGGTTTCCCATTTTCAACCAAGAAGTCAAGAACGAACCTGCCAAATTGGGGTCAGAAAGTCAGTGCTTCTACCATTCGAGCCATTCAGCTCAACAAATTTGCACACGAACGCTAGGAATCTGCACTGACAATGAACAGATTTGCTTTAAGGTGCTGACACCATTCCCCAGTCAAGTCTGCCACAAGAAGCAACCCCTCCCTTTCCACCCTACTTCCGCATTCGATTGGGATAATAGCTGTCAACAAACCCGGGATAGTTACGCCAGCTGGCTTTACTTTCTCTTTCAAGTGCCAAATTGAGTTGAGGGAATTATAACGTTGTCCTACATTGTAGCGGGCTCTCAAGGTGTAACTCCCATGTGCGAATAACTTCACTGTTCACCTGCATCTCGCGTTACAAATTACAGTATGTAAATTAATAGCATTGCTCAGTAAATGAAAAGCCAGTTTTAATTCACATATGCTGAATGGTTAATGTACTAGCCCGAGAGCACCTGGCCTCTTCTTCTTCTTTGCTGCTTTTCCTACACTGTGGGGTTGCGAGTGTGAAATGTGTCTCAAATATGTATTTAACCCAGTTTTACGGTCGGATGCCCTTCCCGACGCCAACCCTATATAAAGGGATGTAATCACTATTGCATGTGTCTGTAGTGATTGTTAGAGAGGAATGCTATCTGAATATGAAAAGAAGAGTGTTGGGACAAACACCCAGAAACCGAACCAGCCGGGAATCGAAACCAGGACAGTCTGAACCAACGGGATTTGATTCTTATCCGTGAAAGTTTGAAGATGGCATGTAATTAGTGCGATGAAACTTCCGAGCTGTTATTCTTGGCTTTGAACTGAAAGCGGCTACCTCACCTTCAACGAGGCCGAACACGACAATGCTTACTGAAAGATAAAAGGCTATGGGAAAGGTATCATCCCTCACCAGAAGGTAAAAAGAGAAACCGCAGAAACCCATTTCTAGAATCGTAACCTGGGTATACCTGATCCCGCAAGACAGAGTAATTGACCATATACAGTTAAAATCTCGGTCTCAACAATGAGTCGAACCTGGAAAACCTTGTAGACACAAGATTAGCACTTCACGAAAAGTACCGTATTATTATTATTATTATTATTATTATTATTATTATTATTATTATTATTATTATTATTATTATTATTATTATTATTATTATTATTATTATTATTATTATTATTATTATTATATAATTCGCTGGGGCCATCAAGGACCACGTTAAGTCTTGTTGCATTTGACACTGAACTTGGCCTTATTTAGAGCCCAAATTTCCCTCATTCTTTGTCAGTGGGCCTGCTTACGCTCCTCTGTCCAAGGGGCACCGTGTCTTCTCTTCGGTTGCTCGTCTCGGTTTAGCCCATTCGTCAATATTTTCTTGCGGAAGATATCTCTGTTAAAGGCGTCTTCAGCTGAAATATGTAGCATTTGCAGGTCTTCTTTGGTATTTCTAAACCAGGGAATTGTGGTTTTGGGATTTGAATAAAAAAAGTGAAAGATTTCTTTAGTTAACTTTCTTCTGTCCTTTCTTTTCAGATGACCGTAAAATCGTGCCCGTCTTTTTCTGATTGTGTCGGTAATTTTCTCTATTTTGCTGTAGACTTCCTTGTTGGATCTCTTTTGATGGATTCCATTTCTGTACTTTGATCCCAAGATTCCTCTCACAATGTTGCGTTCTCTTTTCTCCAGTTCTTCAAGGAGTCCTTTGTTGGCATTTAGAGACAGGGTTTCGGCTACATATAGAACTACTGGCTTCAGAACTGTTTCATAGTGACGTATCTTGGTGTTTTGGGAAAGGCATTTTTTGTTGTAGATTGTGCGGGATGTTTGGTAGGCTATTTCCAGTTTGCGTACTCGCTCCTGAAGAGCTTCTTTGTCCAGTCCATTTTTCAGGATGATCTCACCCAGGTATTTGAATTTGTCTACTCGGGTGATGTCCCCGTATTTTGTATGGAGTTTTGGTGGAGCCTCTTTGATGTTAGTCATTACTTCTGTTTTCTCAAACGATATCTGCAAACCAGCTTGTTCGGCAATTTCCTTTAAAATTTAAACTTGAGCTCTAAGGGTTTCTATGTCGGTTGAGAGAACAGGAATATCATCGGCAAATGCTAAGCAGTCTGTTGCGATCCCCTTGGATTTGGTTCCTATTCTCAATGGACTGTAGTTGGTTTCCTGTAATCTCACCCGCCAGGTTCTGATGATCTTTTCAAGAACACAGTTGAAGAGTATCGGGGAAAGCCCATCACCTTGTCGGACTTCTGTTTTGATGTCAAAGGAATGCGAGAGACATCTGTGGAACTTCACCTTGGATTTTGTATCGGTCAGGGTGGCTCTAATTAATGCCAGCAGTTTCAAAGCAACTCCAAATTCATTTAAGATGTTTAGCAGGACTTCCCGGTCAATGGAGTCGTACGCTTCCTTAAAGTCCACAAAGACAGACACATACTGCTTGGACCTTAGTGTACAATATCTGATGATCTTTTCGAGATTTTGGATCTGTTCAGCTGTTGAGGGACCTTTTCTGAACCCTCCTTGGTATTCACCTATTTGATGTTCGACTTGTGCTTCCAAACGCTCCAGGATGGCAAGTGATAGAATTTTGTAAGTCACGGGTAGCAAAGATATTCCTCTGTAGTTGTTGATGTTCTTCATGCTGCCTTTTTTTTGTGTAATGGATGGATCAAAGCTATTTTCCAATCTTCGGGTAGGGTCTCCTTGTTCCAAATTTCTTCTATTTGCTTTTGCAAGATATCAAGTTATTCTTCCGGGGCATATTTCCATAGTTCTGCTACTACTGAGTTTTCCCCCTGCGCTTTGTTATTTTTGAGACGGGCAATGTGGCGCTTGATTCCTTCTCTGTCGGGTGGTCTGGAATCTGGGTACCTGAGTAAGGGTTCCTTGGTCTCAATGGCGCTTTGCGGTTTAGAACAATTAAGTAAATTCTTGAAGTAATCTGCCAGAATGCTGCAATTTTCTTCATTTGACGTCGCCAGTGTGCCGTCCGTTCGCTCAAAGCATAGAGATGGTGGTTGATAGCCAGTGAGTTTGAGTTTGAAGGCTCTGTAGTACTCTCTGCTTTCATTCTTCCTAAAGTTTTGTTCTATCTTTTCAATGAGAGATTTTTCGTATTTACGTTTCTCAGTTCTGAACACCCTAGCTGCTTGGGCACGTTGTGTTTTGTAGGTTTCCCAATCATTTCGTAGAGTAGTACTGTTTTCACGCATTGAGTCTTTCTTGGAGGACTAATTCGCAGGTACTATTCCACCAGGCATGCTTTTTGCTTCTCTTGATTTCTGCAACGTCTTTGGCGGCCTCAACAAGGAGACTTTTGGCGTTGTTAAAGTCACAGTCATTTGGTCTAGCCTTCTCCTGGAACTCCTCGACCCTTTGCCGAATTTTATCATTGTCGAAGCGTGTGATCTGTTTGGTTGTCTTCTTTGTGTTTGCGGGAATTGGTTTGAATTTGATAAGAGACATATAATGATCTGAGGCCACATTGATGCCTTTCTTTACCTTGACATTCATAATCTCAGGGCTGTTTCTCCTAGAGATCGCAACATGATCAATTTGGAACTCTCCGAGAGCTTGGACGGGAGAACGCCAAGTCATTTGCTTTCTGGGTAGATGGCGAAAGTGGGTCGACATGACCTGCAGGTTGTGATTTTCGCAAATGGTCACCAGTCTTTTGCCGTTGGGATTGGTCCTTTTATGAGCAGGGTAATTTCCTATAACTTTCTTGTACTTCTGCTCACGACCTAGTTGGGCATTGACGTCACCCAAAAGAAGCTTAACATGGTGTTTGGGGATTTTGTTCAATTTTTCACCCAGTAGGTCCCAGAAATTATCAACTTCGTCTGGATCAGACTTGTTCTTATCGTTTGTAGGAGCATGTGCGTTAACTAGGGCGTAGGTTTTGTTCGCGCATTTAATTGTGAGTATAGACAATCTGTCATTCACAGGTTCGAAATTTGCAACCGATTTAAGGATCTTGGTTCTAACAGCAAACGCGGTTCCAAGCATCACAGCTCCATTGAGGATTCCTCTTTGCGCTTTGCTCTTGAAAAATCCGTAGCCTTCAGATTCAAAAATCTCTTCACCTGGGTACCTTGTTTCCTGTAGGGCCACTATGGATATCTGATTTTCGTGAAGAGCTTTGGTGAGGGTTTTCAGCTTGCCAGTTTGTGTAAGTGAATTTACGCTGAAAGTTGCTAGAAAGGTTTTAGATTTTGGCCTGAGTTTTTGACTCTTCGGGGTACACCGAGACGCTCCGACTCGTCTCTTGCATGATGTCGATTCTCCCCCAGAATCCGAACGAGACTCGTGCGCCGTGGCGTTCACGACGAGGGATTTATCCGAAGATTTACCCCCTGGGGTATGTTTCTTGAAATGTTGTGCCATCATGTTTTTTGACTTGACTTTGCTTTGGACGGGTACCCATCCTTTTACAACTAGGGTTATTAGCCCTAGAGGTTGCCTCAAGATGTTTTCTGGCTTCTGGTCATTTACCAGTCTTCGCCGTAACCCTGGCAAGGGACCAGTTTTTTTTCACGGTGGTATTTTATTTCCCTACTACCCTCTGACTCTGCTGGCGGCAGAGCCAGCGAGCTTCCCCAATTCCAATGGGACGCGCCCGTTGGAGGTAACCGGTAAATCCCCACACGGGATTATTATTATTATTATTATTATTATTATTATTATTATTATTATTATTATCAATCTCCCCGAATATTGAGCTAGCACCGTGGAGAGCGTGCAAAATAGATACACTGATTAGCACTTAGCATGCCGACAGGATTTCTTGCATTTCGTTGATAACAGAACTATGCCTTGTGTCTCACGTAGACTTGAATGTACTTAGCGATTCTTTCTTAGAGCAAGATAAATAATAGTAATCTTTTAAATGTTTTCTCCACTTATCTGAGAGTCAGCACTAATGCAAATTATGTATTTTAGAACATCACCCTGGGCATCAGATTGAACACGTTGAAATGGCAGTATTGTTTGTGAAAACAACGAAGTTTCAGAATATTTTCCCGCAAGGCCTCAACGCTGACCATTCAGCTAAGGATCCAGACCGACCATGACTTCGATTCTTAATCATGAAATTCTGCAGATAACATGTATTCAGTTCGATGAATCGCCTGAGCTGTTATTCTTGGTTTTAAGACTGAAAGCCGCTATCTCATGCTCAATGTGGTTGAACATTGAACATTGGAAGAGAGAAGGCTATGAGAAAGGTATCATCCCTTGCATGAAGCTGAAATGGGAAACCGCTGAAAATCTTGTCAAGTTAAAGCCGTAGCGCCATGGGTTTTAGTTTCGTTCAGTAAGAAAAGCAATGACAAACACTCTGGTCAAGACTTAAGAGATCTATTAGTAAATAGCTTCAATTCAATTTTCGTCTGTCTGTAAGAGCCATGACAAACTAATCCACTTCTCATCATGTATTGTACATCTATTTATGATATGGTTTTTGCTTTTTCTGTATAATGGCATAATCCTTCTGAGGGATCTAACCAGCCTCCAGTAAAGACTTATGTAACGTGCTACCTAAAATCGTAAGAAAAAATTGTTCCTTATCTGCTCAACACACTCGTACAACCACCATCCTCGCCTTCCAGTTGCATACTAAGCATGTTGAGCTTCCATCGGCTTCTCTAATATGTGACTAGTGAAGCGGCTCCATGCTTTCACTGTTCTAGGACATTCCATCTGTCCTCCTATGAATATGCCAGTTGTTTCCCTATCAAATCAGTCCGGCTTCGATAGCGGCCTGGTGTGGAGGGCTTTCGGGAGACGTGCGTGTCTTGAGCACGTACCTTTAATTCCTTCCAAATGGAATTCTTCATCGTGTGACGCTAGGTGAGCCAAGTGTTACGTTTATTTGAAGCATTGGACATTGGCAGCTTGTCTCCCGTTTTGCACTTCAGGCTTTAACTTGAACTACTACTAAAATCTTTTCACCGGACGAGTTGGCCATTCGGTTAGGAGCGCGCAGCTGTGGGCTCGCATCCGGGAGATAGTGGGTTCGAACCCCACTGTCGGCTGCCCTGAAAATGGTTTTCTGTGGTTTCCCTTTTTTCACTCCAGACAAATATTGGGGCTGTACCTTAATTAAGGCCACGGTCGATTCTTTCCCCTGCCCCACCGTCGCCATAAGACCTATCTGTGTCGGTGCAACGTAAAGCAACTAGCATAGAAAATGTTTTCATTCCTCCTCTGAGGGGGGGGGGAGGCGGGCCTCTTAGACGGTGACGCCGTCTCTCAGGCCGAGAGATTTGTTATGGTGAAGGAGATGCTCGGAGAAGGTGAGAGGGTTGGCAGCCGTGGCCTGTACTACCAACTGTCCCGGCATTCACCTTAGTTCAGGAGAATGGAAAACCACGGAAAACCATTCTCAGGACAGCCAATGGTTGGGGCCAGCCGTAAGGTCCAGCCCTTTCCCGTCTCCCGAATACAGAGGCGTAGAGCCACGGTAGAGCCATAGCCACCACCCCTCCTCTGTTCGGTTGCCCAGTAAAAGTGCAGAGCTGTTGGACCACGGACCAGCCGACACCCACTCTGCATCTATCAACGAACTTGATCATCATCATCATCATTACAAGCTTTCATTCCCCTACATGAAGGGGAGGGGTGGGCCACCTAGTAGGTTACGCCTACTCTCAGGCCAGAAGAGTTGCGTGGGTTGAAGAGAGGTGAGGGATATGGGAGATATTTTTTTACCAGAATGGCCTTTGGTTAGACACCATTTGGCCAGCTGGTAGTGATAAGGATAAGGATGGTGCTATATCTTCTCGCCATGAGGCCGGTCATGGCATTACTACAAGGTGGGAAGGCCATGGTAGAAAGGTAGTAGTTAATGGGGTGTAACAGTTCGGAGATTATCTTTATTAATTATTTCAGTTGATGGCTTCTGCATCAGGGTTTATAGAGTTAGATTGGTGTCTTGTAGAAACTGGATCAGTGCTCTGATCAGTGCTATCGTGATCTTGAAGATGAATGTTAACATTTGTGGGGAATGGGATACGTAATGACCGAAGCTGTGCGAATAACTTTGTTCGATGTTGCTGATACCTGGAACAAGAAAAGACTATGTGATTCATATCCTCATCATCGTAATCGTCATGTGGGTAAACTGTCGTGGTAGCCACTCCGATGCGGTGGAGGTGGTGAGGGTAGCATCCGTGTCTAAGCCTCATCCGGATGATGGTTGTTAGATGTCTCCTTGCAAAACTGTATCTCCAGAACCAGGGTTTTTTCGGTATTGTTGTTTGCAGTGTTTCGTAATGTGTTCCTCGGTGGTAGCTAGTTCTTGCCCATTCATCTTTCCACTGGGTATAGGCTCTTCATTTGACTAGCGGAATAAAATCAGTATATGGAAGCTGTATCCCTTGAAACATGCCACTGAGTATACTTCCTTTCGCGAGATGGTCGACGACTTCTTTGTATTTTATACCAATGTGTCCTTTTAACCACAGAATGTGCATTTGACTACCGGGTGTTTTAGCTTCTTGAATCAGTTGAAGTAGATCATAAATGTAAAGATTTGTGGTACTGTTTTGAGTTGGATGTTGCAGTTTTTCTAAGACACTTTTCGCGTCGGTGAGGATGAGTATGTTCTGAAAATGGTAAGAGAGACCATATTTGACGGCAGCAAGGATGGCTAAAATTTCGGCGGTATAAATAGATGTTTCTATAGGAAGTTTGAGTTGACCATATTCTTCCGTGAGTGAGCAATAAAATGCACACCCTGTTCCTTCAGAGGTTATTGAGCCGTCGGTGTAGATCTGGACATAGTTGGACCAGGTTTTGTTGACCAAATGTGAAACTGCATTGTTGAGGCTTTTAAACTCCTGCATATGTTGTGGAAGGTGGTGAACCGAAGGCTTCAGAAGGGTAAGGTTATAGTCATATTGGAAGGTAAGGTTGATTGGACTTTTATTAATCAAAGGTATCCTCAGTTTGTTTTCACTGTAGTTGATGAGGAGCAATGGAAGCCGGCGTGGTTGGGACAATCGTCCGCCAGCGATGGCCTGTGTCAGGTTCTCCAATTTGTTCTGTAATGGGTGTTCTGACATGGAAGCTGTACGAAGTATGAAGACATACGTAAGAACCTGACGACGTAATGCTAGAGGTATTTCTGTGGCCTCAATCAGCAAAGCGTTTGTAGGAGTTGACATCATTGCACCTACACATAGCCTGATGGATCGGTGATGGGCTACGTCCAAATTCTGCAAAGTGTGCATTGGTGCGTTTCCGAAGAATGAACAACCATAATCAAATATTGGGCGAATCAGACACCTGTAAAGAATTAATAAGATCGCTGGATGGGCTCTCCACCACGTACGTGTTACAGCCCGTAACACATTCAATATTTTGCTAATCTTCGTTAGGATATGTTCGATATGTCGTCTCCATGTTAGTCGACTATCGAAATATAATCCGAGCAGTTTTGCTGATGAGACAAGAGAAAAGGTATATGGACCCAATCGTATATATGTGTTTCCTCATATGTACGCTATTTCCTAGTGAAAACAATCACCGAGGACTTTGATGGGGAAAGTGTCAGGCCACGTTCTGAGGACCATGAAGAAAGGGCTATCGCAGCATCATTTAGCCAAAGTCTTGTCACCCAGAAGCAGGAAGATTTGGCGTAGATGCAAATAACATCGGCGTATTGGAGTACTTTAATATTTGGTTGGAAAATATTTTCAAAATCTGAAGTGTACAAAGTATACAATAACGGACTCAAAATGGCCCCTTAAGGGATTACTCTTATTGCATAGCGTGGTTCAAACAGAGTATTGTCTTGCTCTCGAACATAAATGATTCGATGACGGAGTAGATTATAAATGCCAAGGTAGTATCGAGCAGGACCCCCTAAGTTCTAAAGTTTGTCAATGAGGACCTCAATAAGAACGCTGCCATAGGCTCCAGAAATGTCAACAAAAATTGCTGTAAGGTAACTTTTCTCCAAAAATGCTCTCTCGATGTCAGTAGTTATGACGCTTAGATGATCAAGTGTGCTACGGGGCTTTCTAAATCCGAATTGGGTTTTTGGCATCGGTTTGTTATGCTCTAACCACCATTCTAGTCGTAGTTTTACGAGACGCTTTAAAGTTTTAGCGACGCACGATGACAGGGCTATGGCCCGATAAGACGATGGATCGCTAGGGTCCTTTCCTGGCTTCAAAATGGGAACGACAATTTGTGTGATCCAATCTTCTGGAAAGGTTCCATTAACCCTAATTTCATTGAAGAAGTTCAGGAGCAACTTCTTTGCGTTCATTGCGAGAAATGATATCATGCTGAAGTGTATGTAGTCATAGCCTGGAGCTGTATTTGAAGACTTTTTAAAAAGTCTCGAGTACATGCAGTGTGAATGGCGCCATCAGAATATCTGGTGTGTTGCCGGTGCAAGCCGATGGTGTTGATATTGCGGGGCAGCAGTAGGAGGAGCAATGATGTTCGCAAATTCTACCGTGCATAAGTGGGCTGTTCGAGGCAGTGGGGGTTTCTTTTTGATTTTTGTTATCATCGTCCAAACCTTCGAGAGGGGAGTCTCCTTGGAGAGAGTTTCACAAAATTCTTTGGAGCTATTCTTCTTCCGTTTTTTCAGAAACCGTTTTGTTACAGCATCTTGTTTCTTGAAGGCTATGAAATCGTACCAAGTAGGAGATCTCCTGTAAGTACTAAAGCAGAATTTTCGCTTAGCTATCATTTTTGAACATTCAGGGTTCAACCAAGGTACCGTATACCCCCGAGGTTTGTAGATATTTCTTCTCTTCGGGATTGCTATCGAAGCGGCTACATTGATGCGTTCAATGAAATGATTGCATTTGTCCAAGAAAGGAAGAGTGAGTGGAATAGTATCTAACAGATTTTCCACTGTGCGGCTATAAGTTACCCAGTCCGCTTTCTTCACGTTCCATTCTGTTGTAGTATAATAAGTGACAGGAGTGACTGTAAAGTAATCGTACAGGCCACGAAGCCCCCTGGAGGGGTGGAAGGTGAAGGCTTCCACTATCCGTAACCTCGGTACTTCATGGGGTAGAGTGGTTAGCTCTACGCCTTGCCACCTTTGCCCCCAGGAATTAACCTGGTACTCATTTATGGTGTAGGCTGAGTGAACCTCAGGGCCATGTGCACCTCCAGAAGTGGAAATCTCGTTTCTTAAATTTTACGACTTCCTGACGGGGATTCGAACCCACGTCCTTCCGGGTGAACCGAGAACGCCTTTACGGCCTAGGCCAGGCAGCCCCTACAGCAGTGACTGTGCTAGTGGAATTTATTTCAATGGATCCCATGGGGTATGGACGAACTGTCCAGATCAATTCAGTTGAAATTGATGAAGAGCACAGCTTGAGATCAATAGCTGATTTACGTTGTCCGGGAACGGGAATTAAAGTTGGGGAGCCGTAATCTAATATGAATAGTTCCTAATCTTCTATGTGTGTTAAGAGATCTCTACTGCTTGCGTTCGTATATTCACAACCCCAGTTGGTATTCTGAGCGTTTAAGTCTCCACACAATAAAATGGGTTCACTGAGCTGTGTCATGAGCGCATGCTATTCTCGTGAAGTAATAATGTTCCTAGGTGGACAATACATTGATACTATGGTAATTTCTTGGCGGCATAAGGCGACTCGGAGTGCTATGGCTTGAAAACATTCTATGTCACTGTGGTCGATATAGATTACAGAATGGGGTAATTTCCTGTTAATTATAATGGCTACTCCGCTCCAACCATCTTCTCAGTCATTACGGTATATTAAATGGCCGGAAATCGATATATCACTATCTTGTTTCAACCATGTTTCAGAAAGTACAGTAATAGAGATGTTTCGTTGAGCGATTTCATGTAGAAGTGAGGCTAGATTTGCATTCAGAGAGCGTATATTCCATTGAAGAATTTTTCCCATTTCCTTAATTTTAATAAGTTGATTGTTTAACCATTATTTTGTTTCTGCCAAAGTAAGTAACAATTGACGAAGAGGATCTAGTTGAATGTTACTAGAAGGGGATGTCCGGACTCCAGAGATCATACGCACTATAAGCTGTAGTATTTGTTCAACTACTAGGGAAGAAGACGATTGGGGGAGGGAGGCTGGACGTTGTGGGGCTGGGAGTGATGTGGGTTATGAAGAATGGGTGTAATAGGGAGATGATGAGGAACACACATTCTCTGTTCAATAGGTGGGTAATTAGGTGTTTGTATTATTGGGTTCCTTTTTGGTAGTCTTGGTCTTGAAGTAAATGTTGACCCTCGCTGAGAGGTATTTCGAGTACTTGTTTCTACTTCGATTGACTGTTGCTGATTACCAGGTGGCATGGTATAACTGTTAGTCGGCGTAGGATTCTGTGCAACTGGTTGTAAAGCCGCTGTCGGCAAGGGAGGGAACGATATCGGATCTTGGTTGTTAGGTACTGTACTAGCAACTTGGGAATATGGTTGAGTCATGTATCACATGTTGTGCTTAGCGAAAGTTTGTTTGGCTTCCTGTTGTTGTTTGTAAACAGGGCAGGTCCAGTCCGTGGTGAGATGCGAGCCCATGCAGTGTACACACTGTGGCACAGTTGTGTTCGAGCATGACATCATGGAGTGAGGACCTCCGCACTTGCTGCAGCGCGTGGCACTACGATGTCCGAATCGTAAACAATTTCCACATACTAGAACTCGTGGAATTAATGGTTCTACAGGGCATCGTGTTCCGAACAGTGCCACATGAGATGGAAGCCACTGAGATCTAAATGTTATTGAACATGCTGGTATTGGTGTGTGTTCATTAGGATGTTCGGTATTGGGACGCGTGAAGCGTTTCACAGTAACAATCGGAACGTCACACTGCATGTAGCTTTAAATATCCTTCTCTGTTAATGTTGTGTCGACATCTCTTATTATCCCTTGCTTATGTATCAGAAAATTGGGAATATACGCCTCAAGGTTATTGGTTGTAAACACTGGAGATGTAACTAAACTGTTAGCTGCTCCACCTCTCTTGGTTTCTACTTTTATCCTATTACGTCCAGAAGGTATGTCAACTGTATCATGTTTGTAGGCCTGATTAGTGGAATATAACAGTTTACCTATCGCCATAGGGTCGAGTCGGCCTATGTTCTTGTTGAGGCTTTCGACGAATACGTAAAATGGTCCTTGATCCGTGCGACTATATCTGTTATTTTAACTACGATCCTGTACTGGTAAACGATTGGTAGTAGCATCCGGTTGATTGACTGGATTTTGCAACGCGGTAGGTAACTGACTTTGATGTGCGGCATCATTACTATTGCTCATGATGTTTAAAAGGACAGGTGTATCGGTTTCCTTAGGCTCCTGTTCTACGTCCATGATATTGGATATGCTACGTAAACGTTTGGAACTCCTTTCACCAAGTTCTATATCTGAAGACGAGTCACGTAATTGAGGTTGAGTATTACCTTGTTGATGGTGTTGAGGTGTGACAGAATGTTGCTGGAGTTCTATCAGTGGGTCGGCGCTCGGTCCTGGCGGAGTAGAATGTTCCGGAAGTAGATAGCATGTCTTTAATGCGATGTTCATAAGTTGCCCTGTATTGGGCGGGTCCGCCATCACCGTAGCACTTTTATATTAAATAGATATTAGTCAAAATAAATACCACAAATGAAAATTAAACACTCAGTTCACTATTAAATAACGGTCCGATTATACGAATTCACTAATATGAAGTACCTCACTTGTTGACACGACTCACACGGAAGAGCTGTCCAAGCACGTCCGTACGCTGTTACTGACGAAGCGAGAATGATGGGAGATGTTTATGGGTTGTGTTGAGATTGATGGTGGGATGATCAGGCGCCTGACATGCGCATTTTTGTTTGTTTTTTGATAGAGGTAGTATATACATAATTAGACATGTTGCTAAGTTCAAACATAAATGTCTCTGGATGGCATTATAAGAGAGACTAGAAGAACAAAATTGTATCTCGCTATTTTCGTAACAGGTTGGTAGATATAGATTAGAACTATTTCTGTTTTCTCTGTTAAGTTTTGTCTTTCTTCTTTATCTTTTTTCTTTGTTTAAAATAATATATAAGAAACATGAGCAAACACTACGTGATGGCAAAATTGTCGCACTTTTTTTTCTATTAGCAAGATGAGATGAACTTGAACGTAGGAAAATTTCTGTTAAGGAGTATGCTGAAATTTACAATATATGATGTACAATATACAAATTACAATATTTACTTATATACACTTTATTGAAGACCTAATGGATTTTTCATATTCCATCATTAATGGTTGACTGAGCTGTGAGATAATCGAATTAATCCTGTTGGCATCCAAGGTGATGACGTTGAGAGGAATCAAGTTTGTTATATAGACAAAATGGCAAGGTATTTTTAAATATATGACTACAGACAAGGGTGTCTATATACATATCTACAAGAATCTTTGTTTTAGTGCTACATACTATAAATATATTTACTAGTATTTATAGACAGATATAGTTCATAGAAGTGGGGAAAATGGGCACATGTTTCAGATACATCATCATGGTCAATGGTGAAGAAATACGTGGTGTTGTGATTTGACTTTCAGTAGTATTTATATTAGGCTGCGGCTAGACTACCGGAGATAAGAGGAGGGGATGGAAAGGGAGTTGGATGTGGGGAGAGGTTATCAAGTTTCAATCCTTCCGAAGTGGTGGGGGTCGGTCGGTGGGTTGGTTGAGGCTGTGGTAATAGTGAAGCGGGGATAAGGTATGTCGAGGGGTCTTATAAGGTAGTGAACAGAGTGGAGATGTGATAGGGTTGTTGGGGCCAAGGCTTTTTCTAGGAATCTTTGGATCAGGAGGGAGACGTGTGTGTCCGGCTTGAGAGGGAATATGTCATAAAGATCTTTAGTATGATAGAGAGGAGGGAGACGGAGGGCTATGCGAGCCAGGCAACGTTCCATGGATAAGAGAGGGTGGTAGAGGATGGGACGAGAATGGGCAACGGCTGCCCAGGCAGGGTGACCGTAAGTGACAGAGGGGCTGATAACGATTTTATAGGTAGAGAGGAGGAGTTTTGTGTTGAGAACCCAGCTGGTGCCGGCCAGTCGGCGGAGAAGCTGGTATCTGCGGCATGCTTCGGATTTGACATTAAGGAAGTACAACGAAACGACAGGTGTAGGTCAGTGGTGATGCCTAGGTATTTCAAAGCAGGTTGGGGACGAAGGAGGGTTTTATGGATTTTGAGTCGGAGGTGTTCGGGATTTCGGGTGGCGGAGAGGGGTCCAAGACGGGATCGGAGTAAGATGGCAACATTTACACCAGGAGGTAAAGGACTTCAGGTAGTACAAGCAGTCAGTTTCAAGCACTCAGGTTCACCCTTTCTTTATTCCTACCCTTTTACTTCTTACCTAGAGCATATTTTTGATCATAGGTTAGTGTTTGTGTGCCGGAATTTATTTCTAACCAACAAGAGAATGGCTCATAACGAAATTGGTGTGGCTAACGAATGTTAAAGGAGGTTCTGATAATATTAGATAAGAGAATCTACATTTGGAAACTACATTTATCAGCATGATTCCATGATCCGGACTGTACTACTTATTTTCATAACCTTGAAAATCATGATTCATAATTCTAATCTATACACTGAGCACTTAAGTAGTAAGGCGCAGTAGGGTATCATTATTATTGCTTTATATGAGTTGGCAAAATTTGCGTTCAGCATCCCAGAATCAATTCAGTAACGAATGTCAGAAGGAATACAAGACAAAGTAATAAGAGTAACTAAAATAAATTTAGAACAATTAGTGTATTATTTTAATTAAAATGTGGCATTGCTTCCACAATCTGGAAACCTTGGCATTAAGTGGGATGCAGTCGTTTGCTCTTTGTCCATAGGAATTATCCTGGTTCTCATTTCTTGTGTAAGTGGAATAATCATCAGACCATATGCCTCACCAAATGTCGGAATCTCAATCAAATTTCCCGACTATCCGATGGAAGAACCCAGGTCCTTTCTGGTGAACCGGGAACGCCTGTACCTCCTAGGCTAATTATGAGCGTTATACGCGCTATAATACTTTACGTGGAACATCCAGATGACGGGAAGCGTTCACTTTATTTTATACAAGACAGACGTTGTCACGGTGCCAACCCTGATCATCTTAAGAACAAATAACTTTATTTTCGTCAATCATTCCATGCAAATTTTCTTCATTTATACAGATTAAAAAGTATGCCATAAAACCGTAAAATATCAGACGTTAAACTTACATTAGGTAAAAATGTGTAATCCCCAGCTCCGATGGTGAAACACCACAATTAACTCCAATATGGAAAAACGCAGTTGACGCCGCCTGCATAACGTCAAAACTTTTTTAAATACAGCCCATGACTTGTCAGTCGTCTGCACAATTCTAAGAATTTGCTTTATAACTCCAGGATGAAAGCAAATCATTGAAACTGAGGAAAGACTTTGACACATATTCCAGTGTAGAGTTCTCTCATATCCATAGAGTTTTTAACTTTACATTGTCTCTTGCTCTTTTTGTCTCCTCTCAATGCGATGTATTTTGTGAGGTTCCGAATGTACTTGAGTGAAATTCGTTATTGTGTACGTGAACTTCATTACGCTTCGGTCTGCTGTGCAGTAATCTCGTTATACCACCAACTGTCATTTTGTCTGCGAGTTACGGTTTTCACAAGGGTTCCTTTCATATTCATATATTTTTCTCTCTTATTTATCAGCGGCGTGATTGGAATGCCTACTTAATTCTGTGTAACGAACTTGAGCCGCAGCTTACATTTTACATCCAGTTGCGGATAGTCTGTTTGGAATGTATGTTTCTCAGGTTAGGAATAAACAAGTATTGTGTTGCTGAGTGTGAGAATTAAGAATAATTTTGTAATCAATTTTTGAGTTAAACATGATTAATTGATCTAGTCACCTAGAGTCAAATAATGTAAGGGTGAATAATGCCCATATTACGTTCCTACGCAAGATGCGGAAGTAAACAATCTATCCGTTCCACCAGAGGGACTCTAACCTCATCTGCGTCGATAGTTCTAGAGCTATTTGCCATTTTCTAGGACTATAGTGTGCCAGGCCTGTAAATAATGTTTGTAGTTACATTTACCAGGGAGCCGGGATGAGGGTCTCAGGTAGTAGAACGTTGGCTCTCTGATTCCCTGTTGCCGAGTTCGATACCTTCTCTGTCTAGGACCGGCTCCATGACTAAATGGTTAGCGTGCTGGCCTTTGGTCACAGGGGTCCCGGGTTCGATTCCCGGCAGGGTCGGGAATTTTAACCATCATTGGTTAATTTCGCTGGCACGGGGGCTGGGTGTATGTGTCGTCTTAATCATCATTTCATCCGCATCACGACGCGCAGATTGCCTACGGGCTTCAATAAAAAGACCTGCATCTGGCGATCCGAACATGTCCTCAGACACTCCCGGAACTAGAAGCCAAACGCCATTTCATTTCATTTCTGTCTAGTTTATTTGAAGATGCTCGAATATGCCAGCCTCACGTCGGTAGATTTACCGACATTTAAATGAACTCTTGTAGAAACCAATTTCCGGCACTACTACATCTACGAGCATCGTTAAAGTAGCTATTCGGGTGTAAATGATCAGTATCCTTTTGCCCACAGACCCACAGTTAAATTCTCGACTAGTTCAAAAGCAAAACGCTCATTATTATCACTGAATAATGCTATCTTGCGCTTTGATGTTTACTTAATTGACAAGTGAAAAGAGGATTTGACGTTTCTTTTCCCGTTGGACTTGTTTCGTAATGGAATGTTGATATCAAGACGTCGTTGGTGATATTCGTATTGTCTTACGGGACTAAATTCCAGTCAGGAATTCATTGTATTAACTGCAGACGCCGATACCTGTCCCCTTCCATTATAATACAACGTTTCTTAACTTAGTAGTTTTTCGTGGCTTTGGTCATATGCTAATATGTGCTCTCCGTCAACTGTTTCTAAACATTCTCCAATCTTTATTTGTAAAAGTAAATACACGTAATATGTTGAATTATCGTTTTCTGTGAATTGAAAAGTATGAGCTATTCTCTCACAGGAGAATTGATCTGCATTCGATTTCCCGTTCGGCGACAAAATTAAAAGTAATCAGATCTATACTCTAAGAATGGTTTATTGTGGTTCAGAACGCTCGAGGTCAAGGGGCTTTTATTGCCAGTACTGTTCTTAGGAAGTGGTTGAAATACTGAACGTTTTTCTTAGTAGAGTTTTCGTCAGAGTCGGGAAACGCCAATTGATATGAAATTTATTTCGACTGGTGAAGTTTGTGTTCATTCAAATCTTAGAAGTTTTAGTGACATTTTAGTTAATTTGTCACCGTCCTCTGTGAATGTTATATTCAAATTAATACAAATTATCTGCCTGTAGTCCGCCTCTGTGGTGTAGTGGTTAGCGTGATTAGCTGCCACCCCCGGAGGCCCGGGTTCGATTCCCGGCTCTGCCACGAAATTTGAAAAGTGGTATGAGGGCTGGAACGGGGTCCACTCAGCCTCGGGAGGTCAACTGAGTAGAGGTGGGTTCGATTCCCACCTCAGCCATCCTCGAAGTGGTTTTCCGTGGTTTCCCACTTCTCCTCCAGGCGAATGCCGGGATGGTACCTAACATAAGGCCACGGCCGCTTCCTTCCCTCTTCCTTGCCTATCCCTTCCAATCTTCCCATCCCTCCACAAGGCCCCTGTTCAGTATAGCAGGTGAGGCCGCCTGGGCGAGGTACTGGTCATTCTCCCCAGTTGTATCCCCGGCCAAGAGTCTGAAGCTCCAGGACACTGCCCTTGAGGCGGTAGAGGTGGGATCCCTCGCTGTGTCCGAGGCAAAAGCCGACCCTGGAGGGTAAACAGATGATGATGATGATGATGATCTGCCTGTAGATGATTGGGTGTAGATCTTTTTTGTAATTCATTTCACTGATTTTTAGAGTCCTATTCTTAAAACCGTCATGTTTCTACCGTATCCTTTCACTTATTACTTGTACAAATCCATGTCTTCAGTCCATCCGTCTCCTGTATAATTTAAATTGAAGTTATGTACATTTAACATTAAAAGTTTCTGCTAATCTTGACAATGCATCTCGTGGCACACGGTAACTATTATAATTCAGAGGCAGTTGAAGTTGAAGCCAACGCGCAACGTTGCCAGTATTCCATTATTCCTTGACAACAGCTAAGAGGTTACGTAGCGAGCTCGAAAGCTGCAGTCGCTTAAGTGCGCCAGTATCAAATATTCTGGGGATAGTAGGTTCGAATCCCACTGACGGTAGCCTTGCAGGTGGTTTTACGTGGTTTCCTATTTTTACACCAGGTAAATGCTGCGGCTGTACCTCAATTAAGACCACGACCGCTTCCTTCCCATTCCTGGCCTTTCCCTATCCCATCGTCGCCATAAGACCTGTGTCGGTGCGACGTAAAGCCAATTGTAAAAAGAAAGTTTACGTACAGATGACGACGTACTAGAAATTTATAAGGACTCTTTACCTTATTAACCTATCCGGCTACATGGCTAAATCGTTAGCGTGTTGGCCTTTGGTCACAGGGGTCCCGGGTTCGATTCCCGACAGGGTCTGGAATTTTAACCTTAATTGGTTAACTTCGCTGGCACGGGGGCTGGGTGTATGTGTCGTCTTCATCATCATTTTATCCTCATCACGACGCGCAGGTCGCCTACGGGCATCAAATCGAAAGACCTGCATCTGGCGAGCCGAACTTGTCCTCGAACACTCTCGGCACTAAAAGCCATACGCCATTTCATTTCATTTCATTTCACCTTATTAAACTGACACAATTTCGTAGAGTTTGCATGCAACCAACGGGGCAAACGTCACCACACAATTTGTCAGGCAGATTCCACGAGGCTTTCGACTACAGACATTCCAGGCCTATTTAGTAAAGCAACTGTCTTTCCCGACCTTTTTCCCATTTTTCTAGGCTCGCAACTGATAAGCCCAGTTTTATGTTCGGATGTTTTTCCTTACGCCAACCCCATTAGAAGGGATGTATCCACTGTTGAGTGTATCTGTAGTGGTTGGTAGTGATATGATGTGTATGTAAATGAAGATGGACACGAGCACCCAGCTTCGTAGCTAGAGGAACTAATCGCAGATGCAATTAAACTGCCCTTCCGGAAATCAAACCCAAGATCCTCTGAAACAAATGCCACTACGCTGACTTTCAGCACGGATCGAGGTCCATTTTATTAAGCAACAAATGTATTTGTCAAACTTCGAAGAAGCTACGCTTGCTCAATGGAATACCAATGCATGAGTTTTGTTATTTATTATATAAAGTACAAGTCTCCTCCGTGAAAGTCGTGTTATTAGTGTTTCATTTATAACACTTGGATATCATAATGAATAGTCCTATGCTGTGTTTGCTTGAGAACATGGTTCATTGTAGTGTCATTATTAACCTAGGATGGAACAGGCGTAGGGGTGTAGGGTTAAAAAGCTCACCTTCAGTAATATTCTCATAATTTTCATGATATTGTAACTAGAGTTCTGAAATCTATGTTTTGTGTGTATAAATGAGTTTATTTTCGTATTTCGTTAGAAACATGCCTTCATGTGCCATGGAAAATCAAATATTCCTCTCAGCCCCCACTCACTAGTCAACACAGTAACCCAGATTTTTATAATGGTATTCAGTTATTTCAATAATAACGTCATTGGCTTTACCTCCCACTAACTAATTTTACTCACAACCAACTTTTATATACTCGTCCTCCACCCACTGGATCCAACCCTCCCCCACTTTCCCTTCAAACTAACTTTCATCATACACGGCCTCATCAGTTCACCTTCAGTCAGCCGTCAACAGAAACACACGTATCGAGCCTAACGTCTCTTGGGCAGACACATTCGTATGTAGTCAGATGTGTCGCATATTAATTAAACTCCACTTGCCTACTTTTAACGTTGCTAATAGCTGTCGTTTTCGTTCTAGGAATGTTCAACCACGACACAATTTTCCTCCATGTGTACACTTACAGGCAAATATTCTGCCTGCCTCATAACCTAACCGAGAATTATCAACAACACACCATAACGCAGGCAAGAACAGCTCGATCATCGTATTCTATTGGAAATATTACGAGTGTTAAACAATTTTACCTTCATTTTAACGGAACTAAAACACAATTGTGCTCCATCATTTTAAGAACATTCTGCAAATTTTATCATGCATTTAACTTGACTATGCCGCCTCTGTGGTGTAGTGGTTAGCGTGATTAGCTGCCACCCCCGGAGGTCCGGGTTCGATTCCCGGCTCTGCCACGAAATTTGAAAAGTGGTACGAGGGCTGGAACGGGGTCCACTCAGCCTCGGGAGGTCAACTGAGTAGAGGTGGGTTCGATTCCCACCTCAGCCATCCTCGAAGTGGTTTTCCGTGGCTTCCCACTTCACCTCCAGGCGAATGCCGGGATGGTACCTAACTTAAGGCCACGGCCGTTTCCTTCCCTCATCCTTGCCTATCCCTTCCAATCTTCCCATCCCCCTACAAGGCCCCTGTTCACCATAGCAGGTGAGGCCGCCTGGGCGAGGTACTGGTCATACTCCCCAGTTGTAACCCCGACCAAGAGTCTGAAGCTCCAGGACACTGCCCTTGAGGCGGTAGAGGTGGGATCCCTCGCTGAGTCCGAGGGAAAAGCCGAACCTGGAGGGTAAACAGATGATGATGATGATTTAACTTGACTTATTCGGTAACCAGAAACGTATGTTGTATTTGTCTTGGTATATTTTAATTATCTTACAAGTATTTCAGCTTATGATGTCCACCAAGAAGGACGAAACATGTCCCGACATTTGTTAATTGCCAATTCAACAAAAATGTTTAGTATTGTAAAGGTGGAACCATTGAAAAAGTATACTATCGACAATGTGGGCTTTGCAATGAAATTTATTTTATGCAATTGACTCTACGTAAGTACAACATCCGATATTGTTTGTCGCAAAGTTGGCAAATGTGAGAATGTTTGGTTTATTAAAAATGTAGAGTAAGTACGCATGCATATCTTGTGTCTGTCTGTAGTTTTCCATACAAAATGCGTACATTTTTACCCAGGGCGTATTTTTAAATACGGAATATATTAATTGTTGAATACACAGCGTGTTTGTGCTTCAATATACATCATAAGAGCAAGTTCAAATGTAAAACAATTCCTTCAATTGTATTTATTTGTAATGGAAATATTTTACTCCCCGCAGTCCACGTAGTTAGAGATTTTGTTAAATAAATTATGATTTGTGATACATCGAGCACTACAAGATCTTCCGACGACACATGTCCAATATCTAGACATCGTTCTTGAATTTCGAAATGATCATGATGTTAAGAGACATTTTTCAGGAGCATTGGCTACATAATTTTTGTCATTGTTAGAATCCGTCTATAATTTGGATGACCAAATGTAAAATAAAATAAAATAATACACCTTCAGATTATTACGTGCACAACACTGGTGTACTCTCAGTTGCTTTTAACTCATTGACTTTCAAAACCCAGAATCATTCCTCTTTTAAAGAAGCTCGCTTTGGGCATTTTGTTCATTTTTCATTGAACATTACTATATACTGGGCCAACGGATTCCTCGCCTATTTTGTATACTGGCTGCTTGCGTATATGTGATGTTTTCAAGTTGGACATATCTTTCAAATTGACCTGTTACGCATGAACCAAATGGCATGTCCGACTCGTTGGCTGAATGGTCAGCGTTCTGGCCTTCGGTTCAGAGAGTCCTGAGTCCTGAGAGTCGGAGGGTCTGCCTTGCAAGGGCTTCACTCGGCTAGAAATAGCCACACGAAATTATTATTTATTTATTACCAAATGGCATGGACAAAACCGTTCAGATCATTAGTATGCACATGTTTAATACCTGAAACCTTTACGCTGGACTTTCATCTCTGAAAAGCTGCCCAAATGTTCCTTAAAATCAAACTCGAAACCAATGTATTGATTAATAATACATTTATTTTAAGGTTCCTTCAATGATTATAAATTTTGAGGAAGGACATGCCGTCATAATATTTTCCCGTCAGAATATTTTAACATATTGAAAGCCACTGGAACTGAGTTGCCGCCTTTATACAGCCTCATATGTCATCATCCTCCGTCAGGACTGAGCCCTCTGCCTTGGAGACACTTGAAAAAAGCTAACCTACTGCATCATTGAGATGTATGCAAGATTTCAAGTGATGCAGTTGGGAAGAAAGTCTGTGAGGGCTGAATGTTAAGCGTGAAATCTGAAACTTGAGCAAGTGGATCAGTTTAAGTATTTGGGATGTGTATTTCCCTAAGATTGTAACGTAAATTCAGGGTGAAACAAAGCTAATGCAGTGAATACACTGTTACAATAAAAGGTATTCTGTAAAAGCAGAAGTGAAACGCTCAAACGAAATTATTCTTACATCGTTCTGCTTCCAGACAGGCTAATGCTGTACGGAGTGCAGGATGGATGGACTCAGGCTATCTTAATCATGACCTAAACGTCATGCACTAGGAAGTAGCCAGCATGAGCTCGTAAAGAGATGTAATGTGTAAGATATGGAACTTAGCTAGGAAATCTGATAAATTGCAACCAGAGCTAGCGAGTGGTCGGCTATTCCAAGAGCTCTGTACTCTCTTAGTGATAAAGTAGTTAATAGTTATTGAAATTCAGTTCATTTTCTGTGTTTGTGATTCATTTAATTCTGTAGACATCGGTGCTTAGTGTTTATTTGTAATAATCGATATTTATTTAGATTTTACTTTGAGTAGTTCCGCAGACATTCGGTAGATTGCATGTTGTAGGTCAGGCTTTACTCTGTTTCGATTTTTGAAACATAAAAAAATTACTTTTGAAATTTTAATATTGGTAAGTTTGTTCGTAGAATACTTACAAACACAGGATATTATAAGGAATTGTAGGTTCCGCAGCGTTTGCATTCGTACAGACAATAGACGCAGTATCTCCGCTAGCAATTCGCCAGTTCCACCTATCATGATACCCTTGTAAATCCTATTGCCGACAGCCATGAAGATGGTTTTCCGTGATATCCCATTTTCACATCAGGCAAATGCTGGGATTGTACCTTACTTAAGGCCACGGCAGCTTCCTTCGCACTCCTAGCCCATTCCTGTCCCTTCGCTGCCTTAAAACCTATCTGTGTTGGTGCGACGTAAAACAACTTGTAACATAATACTGTACCCTTGTAAATTTTGTTTAAATAAATAAATTCAACTGAAATCACCGGCGAGGTATATAACAGCCGTTGTATTGTTATCGATTACTCCAGCTCTTCATATTCAGGTATTGCGTTGTTAGCCACGGTAGAGAACAAAGGGTATAGTGTAGTCAAGGAAACAAAAACAATAATCAGCTGATTCCTGTATTCGAAGAGATTATTTGTAGTTCTGAGCAGGTAGTTCAAGTCACCGGTGTGATTTATATATTAGAACCCTCGATCTTTTAGCGTTTAAGATCAGTTTTAACTTCTGTTACCTTGTAGGAATAAAATGAAAATACTTTCTAATAACGAGTTAGTTTTAACTACATTTCTGTTGTTTGATGAACCAATTGTAATTAGGATACGTCTAAACGAAGTTTAGAATTATTGTTGTGTAGTTATATTATTATAAATTATCGTGCTTACAGTATCTCTGTGTAATATTTGTCTATTAAGGTAAATATTTCTCTTCTATTACCGCGTAGGTAGAAAAACAATAATAACCCGACTAAGTATCAAGTTTTAAATCTAATTATACTGTTTCAGTTAACTCTGCAGTACTCGCGAGCAAATTTGTTACGGGAATACTCGCTTGGGCTACATACGTAGCCCACAATTTTATTTCTGTTTTGATTGAATGCATTGTCACTTATTTCGTCTTTTAGCTTTTAATTAATTATTGTTCATTTATAATACGTTCTATTTCTATTTCAAGCTCCTTCTGAGATTTTGCATACCGTTAATGCACAATTAGTTTCTATCACTAGATTAAAACACCTGTACAATCAGATCCTGTCGTATGTATATTTTACTGCGGAGATATGTTGCTGTTATTATTATTATTATTATTATTATTATTATTATTATTATTATTATTATTATTATTATAATCAATGTCCAAGCCTTTTTATGTCATGGTGCTCTAAGAAGAGCCATTAGAGTTCGAATGACGTTGCATGAAGTAGTCTATTTTGCCATATGCTGATGTTCAATTCAGCACTGGAAAACCGAGTCCAAGTATTTATGCAGCGGTACCACGTGTAGGAGTAAGTTCTCCTGAAAATACAACAGTCAAATTTAGAAGCCCGAATAAAATCCTGCGGAGCCTTTGTGGTACTACTTGGGATGCTTCTGCGATAACTCTGAGGTGTTCTGCATTAGGTCTTGTCTTCTCTGCACTGAACATGTTGCTCCAGTATGGCTGAGCATCCACTATGTAAAGATAACCGATATCCAGCTCAATAACACCATGAGACTAATCAGTGAACTTATTAGACCTACGCCCATTTACTGCGCTCTGTCCTCAGGAACATCATGCCACCTCACCTACGCAGGAATGTTGTCCTGATCAGAGAGTACAAGATCCTAAGTAACCCGGCTCTTCCTATTCATTGTTAAATCCCTGATCTGAATAGGAACCGGCTGAAATCTGGACTTTTTCAGCTATGCCAGGACTCTCACAGAAAACAATTTTAAGTGGATTGTCCAATGATGGTATGAATGGAGTACCAACACCAACCTTGAATTTTGAAGTGATTTGATTGGAAACAGCCCCGCATCCGGGTTTGATCTAACAAGAAGAACATGGACTACTCTCAATATGATTCGGATTAATCACGGAATCTCTGCTGAATCACCCTTTAAATGGGATAAATTTCCTTCTCCCCATTGTGACTGTGGTGCTTTCTCACATTCAGTTCCCCGTATTGTGTTTGAATGCGATAGAAGAACATATCAGATAAATCTATTCGATTGTCTTATTTGAAACAATTGCATGAATTTTATTACTATTTGAGAGGATGGAGACGGTATGTGTTAAAATAAAAAAGAGGAGTTAGTGATGTGGAGAGTTGGAAAATAAATTTAATAATGAAAGCCAAAGTTAAGGGTTCTGAACACGTATCAAACTCTGGAAAATTGGTTGCAGAAAGATAAATTGGTGACAAACTGCCCTGTGATAGATTTTTGATTTAATTAAGAAGGCCACTACTAGAAAAGATAGATAGAATCTATACGCCAAAGGAATATGTAAACGTTTTTGCTAATTGCACCCAATAGGAAAAATTTGTCATTCACATGGTGGACACACAAGAAGTGTTCGACTTCAACCAGTGTTGGCCCAAGTTCTAAAAAAGAGGAGGCCTTTCTGTAGAATCTCTTGGCAGACAAGTTCCCAGTAGGTCAAAATTCTCATTCGCCTCAGCAAACTATCCTGAATATGTCTAGAAAGCCACACTTCCTTATTGTGTAAACACATCAGAGTTGAATAATGGATTTAGCAGGCATGCATTTGCTTTAAGTATACCTGGTCTTGAATGTATATCGCTTCCTCAACGCCCAACGTATGACGAAGGAGTCTCAATTACTCAGAATATAAGGGAAAAATGTTCCGACATTTCTTATTGCTAATCGAACAAAAATGTTTAGTATTGTAAAGGTTGAACCTTTGACTGTACCTTTAAGAAGTATACTAACGACAATGCGGGCTTTGCAATGAAATTCATTTTACACAATGCACTATTGTTTGTCGCAAAGTTGGCAAATGTGAATGTAAGGAAATTCTTATTCCATGTCCCCCATCAACAGTTACCTTTTTATGAAGAGAATTTAAATTCTCCAGTTATGAAGAATACGAAACAAAATGTCATTTAAGTCACACATGCAAAATATTATGATATTGTCATAATTTCCTGTGAAAACTTTTCAAGTCTGAGACATCTAATCTAATAGTACCTTCTTCACATCACAATTTCTATCTCGACTGAGTTATTACCTCACTATTAACATCATATTCTCAGAATCACATGTACTTACATAACTTTAACAGATCACTTCTTACGTCTAACTTACTGCTACCATTCATTACTTCATTAACTACGACTACGTCATTACTTAAATATCTCACTTAACATTACTTAGGTCACAATCTACTTTCAGCCTGTCCACTTAACTTACCCGATTCCCTGTGAATCTGAAATACTCTGGCTCGATAACGACACTTGGACAACCTCCATATTAAGACTATCATAATCTCTCTGATAACTCAAATCCGTACGCCTCCCATCTTCCAATTCTCTCTGGTTACTCTTCTGACCCTCTCTCTCATAACTCAAATCCATACGCCTCCCATCTTCCGATTCTCTCTCATTACTCTTCTGACCCCTATCACCATCAACACAACTATTAATAATCTGCGGATCATGATCACTACCTCTCCTCTGATACACGGCTAACATGTTTCCCCCTCTCTCTACTAAACTACTTTTCCCAGCCATCATGCGTTCTCTCTCTCGCTCTCGTACACATTCCTCCCAAAGCCTGTCAATAAACTTTTCTTTGAATTCTCCTAACTCTGACATATTATTCCAGTATACTCGAAACCATATTTTATTTTCACTAATCAAAACATTCGACAAGATTTCCAGCACGTATTCCCTTTCAATAACATTATTCCTCAACTTACTTGCAAATCGTTTCTGAACTACTACTACAAATTCTATAGGACTGAACTCTTTTCCAGAAAACCTAGGTAAATTACGATCCCTATCGAAAAAACACTCGCTTCTATCACCTCTACCGCTGCCTCACCTCTAAATTCCTGCCGTATCACTCCCTGGCAGTTCAAAACTTTTTCCTCCGCGACTCTCTCAGCATTCCCTTCCACTCTTCTCACTTCTTCTTGCTATTCTTTCTCTCTCTCTCTCTCTCTCTCTCTCTCTCTCTCTCTCTCTCTCCTGCTGTGATAGTGTTTCCTGTTCGTTCGGTAGTTCAGTGACCCCCCAAGCCTTCCTTCAATCTGCTCGATTCTACTAACCTGTTCCCCCGTATCTTCCCCAACTGCATTGTAAATCTTGTCCAATCTTTTCTCGACTACCTCATGAATTTCTTCCCGATTACTAGAAATTTTATTACTTAACAGTACGATATACTACTGTCCTCTGTACATATTCCCTTGACTTTCTCGGTCTGAATATGAAGATTGCTCCGATCCAACTCCATTTCACCTTCAATGTCAACACGTTTTTCATTTTACTTACTTTCTAACTTAAATGTTTGATTATTTATCGCTAGTATCTTAGTATCTATATTACTAATAATCACATTACAATTTTCGTTATTACTTCTAAAAATTGATCCATTTTGCTACATAGAGAGTAACTCAGTTTATTAAAATTTTCATTACTAGTATCAATCTTTTCCCCCATCTCGCTAAATCTATCAATCACTTCTTCCATCCCTTTATTCCTATTTTCATAGATCTCTGTCATTATGGCCATGAAGAAATTAAAATAAAAATCTTGGTTCATTCCCCCCGCGATTTCCTTGTGCTTCTCAATTTCTGCACTTTCCTGAATTACCTCAGAAGCTTCCATCGTGTTCATCTGCTCCCTACTCTCAACCTCACCTTGGATATCCTTAGAAGCAACAGCCTCGCCATCACGTGACTTGCTATTGTCTTCCTTGTCCATCTTTGGTTCACTATTAATAGTTCGCGATCTCAAATTTAGTTCCCTCTTCAAATACCTTGGCATATCCCCAAAATACAAATATATATCACAAAATTACACTCCTGACATTTACCGGTAATAATACCGTTGGCTTAGATGTGCATACTCTTCCCAAAATGAACCCATGATATGCTGTCATTCAGAACAAGTTCCGAATTTATTCGCACACCACGTTGCGGGGCCAAAATGTAATGTTCCTAGCTCACTTACTGAATTTTACAAACATATTAATCTGCATTTATATTGAAAAATATGAAATATCTGCATTTAAAATGGATAATATGAAAATTAATATTCACTAAATAAAATACACAATCGTCGAACCTTTTACTCACACTTACTTCTTACCTGGTTACTTACACGTACGTTATTCGAAGGGCGCCAGCTACCACTCAGTGCAGCAATAATAGAATGAGAATCTTGACCATCTCTAGGGTGTGGGGTAATAAGCTTACTTTTGACAACATACCATATAAGTAATGGGAAAAGGAGATTGGCGTTCGGTTTCCCCATTAATTAATTAATTAATTTTGAGGTTAAGATATTTTACTGTCATTGAAATAATACTACGAATTAATTTGACAGAAAAAATATATATCCTTTAAATAATTTCAATAAAATAGTGAGAACTGCTGCGATCAAAACAGATGAGAATATGAAATTATGACATTGCAACTGAAAGAAACTAGGCATGAATTTGAATTCTTCTTGACCGGACATTTAACAATTTATACAAAATATATCCCTCACTGTTTCACTTGACTGTACCTTCAACACTTTGAGTGTAATTACGACGTATTCCTTAAATCTGGTGTTTACTGTAGATGTGTCACGCCTTATTTGGTGATGTATCCATGCGACTGCTTCTTCTCCATACCATATGACCTCTTTGTAACTCTGTATGGTATAACTTCTTTGCAAGTGTGTCCTTATATGACTCCATCAGTTCACCATCCACTTCTTCTCTCTTCATCTTCCGTTTAACTATTGGCTCCCGTTGACTGACTGAGGCCACTCCATCTTCGTTCACTTAATGGCCAACTGTGCCTCTCCTTCCAGTAGAATAATGACTGACTGACTGACCGACTGCGGTCTCCATCTCATTCACACTCCGACCAACTGTCGCCTCTCCTTCCAATTTAATAATGACTGACTGACCGACTGAGGTCTCTCCATCTCGTTCAATCAATGACTGTTCACTTATCCATTTGACTTCTTCACCGTACACCTTCCGTTTAACTAATGACTTACGCTACAATATGCAGCCACCTTATATTAGCGTTGGGATGACGCACCTACGTAATCTCCAGAAATAACAATGATCTACTCCCACCCGCCTCAAACTGTTGCATGTAATGGTGAAATCCCCTGGGGCGGCCTGAGCTCAATGTTAAATACGCACGATGACGTAGCCATGACGTGGCGATGACTCTGCATTTATTCCAGCAATATTGCACGATGTAACGATGTCACATCCAACATCTGATATATAACAAATCTCACTGTACATGTCTTTAATGTTAATCTACACACACATATATATGTATACAGTTAACTACAATCATGCAAGCGACAAGCATTGCAGAATCGAATTGAATAAGAATGATAATATAATAATAGTAATCTCACAGATATAATAATAATACGGACATAATAATCATAATAATAATAATGATGATAAATAATAATGATATCACAGATAAAATAATAATGAAAATAAAAATACAGATATCTTCTTGTAACGGGATTTGAACCGTTACAAGTCTTCAAATAAAACATTTCTTTCAAGAATACATTGTTTTTTTAACTCTAGTGTTACATTTAGTTCACTGTTAAATATTCTTTGCTCAAAATATCCAATAAACTAATCCAAATAATTTTGTGTTTCCATTACAATGTAGAACAACTAACACTTCATTGTTGAAAGACCCTCGTTTTCCGAAATTCAATTAACTGTGTTGCATAAAGTAATGCTGATAATTAAGTGAAAAAGCGTTTCGTTAAAGCAGTTATACATTCAATTATAAATTCACTGTTGTAAGTCAATTATCATTTGATAAAAACAGTTTTTGTGTGTTTCTCAAAATTAACTTCTTGGGACAAAAAGCCTTTCAGTATGACCCATTCAACTATAATGTAGTTATTTTATTAGATAGTATCTTGCCTGCTATACTCGTGTGTTATCCTTGTGTACTGTCACCCTTTCGATATTTCAGCATTTAATTAAACGGCACTTTTCGTTTCTATTAGAGCATAGCAGTGTAAAATAGCAATAATTATTATGATAATCTGCCTACGTATTTAGCTCTGTTGTGTAATTCTTATGTCACCCTCCAAATTTCAACTTTTAACGGCAATTTCCATTTATGTTTGGGCGTAGTAGTAACCTTTTGTACTTAGGATACGTCTGAACAGTTTAGAATTATTGTAATGTAGTTATGTTAATAGAAATTACTCACTCATAATATACAGGCTTACCCTGCCTTTAACATCTTCCTAATTATTCTCATAATATTTCATTTCCATTACAATCAATTTCCTTCTTGCTTGAAATCTTTTTGAAATACAAGCGATCCCAGGACGAAACAACTTTATAATGATCTCACAATTTACTTCTCGAAATTTTTCCGGCCCTCAGGAGAAAAATTGCATACCGTGATTTTTATCACAAATACACGGTGTCACAAAATTTAAGTTTCCCAAAAATGCTGTCAAACTTCATTGGATTTCGATAAAAACCTCAGATCTCGTTTGACATTACTGCTGAACGCGTAACTATCATCATCCCAACTTTTTTTCTGACCTGAATATTATTATTACTAGTATGATTATTATTATTACTATTATTATTATTATTATTATTATTATTATTATTATTATTATTATTATTATTATTATTATTATTATTGGATACGTGAATATTTTACTTTACCACACTCATAAGGGTTATTTGTCGTTTTAATATTTGTATCTTTCATCCGCCCGAATGTTATTTCGTTGATTTTCGTTGCAATATTTAACTTCACTTTTAAATATTTTAAAGAAATTTAAACACCTTCAAAAGTCTCATACATAACAGACAATTCGCCTCCACACTAGAATAATGACAGGGCATATCCTCGTCGTCGCAATACTTAAATTTTACACACGCCACATATACAACGCGATCTTATGATTCATTAATTAATTTAATGGGACAAGCATTTACATTTCTAACTATAAAACATGATATTTAAATTAGACAGACCTGTAATTTCATCGTTGGCGTGGCGTTATATCGGCTTCATTTTATGCCAGCCACCTCGGACAGCCTCTCATAATTGCAGCACACATTCTTCGCTTAAATACTACCTTATAAATACACCGATTCTGCACTTTTATATAACACTTTACAACAAATGTTATTCTTTGCACATATACAACAATTAAAACATCCCGCTTCGTGCCGAGTAATGTAGTTTGCGGAATCTTCCAACTCTTTCCTCTCCAGATGTTTCACAGGTGTGACTGACCGTGAGACAGAAGCTTATCTCCGCCAGACTACAGCACTCCTCCCTTACCGATTACCAACATAACATCGTCCGCAGTAATTCACAAGAGCTGTCTATGAATCTGCAGTCTCCCTATGCAGAATTTCAGAAACCTTACAATTATTTAACTTATGATTTACTTCCAGACCGGGATGGATATTGTGGATACAATGTTATCAATATCTAATTTGTCTCAGTTCACCATTTACCACATGGTAATATAGCCCTCCCTCAAGGCAACTGGCTTTAGAGATTAAACTTTAAGCCCATTTTAAGCCTTCTTCTTAATGTCGCCTGATGGAGATTCACAATCTCGGACAATTGAATGATGTCTGACGCTCGTGCCATCGCTATTTAAGCATTTAGAAGGGACGCTCTGCTTGGCTTATCTACTGTGGTGCAGTCATTCCATTTGATGACCACTGGATCATTTTTTCGCGACTCACCCCAAGGATTCCACCTATTTTTCCAGTCATGATGGTGGTGTTCGCTAATTTTTCCTGTTTCTTTAACGGGCGTAATTCGTGCACGAGAGTTCCCGCGCATTTTGCCTACATGTCCTTGACACGTGTTTTCCTCTCGGCCAAAGTATGTGCTACATTCTCTCTAAGCCTAATTAAATACATTTCCACCCTCAGGACTTAGCTTCATCAAATGTTTCCCAAAAATCTTAATTACTTACTTCTTTCTTAATGACAATGCCAAAATCTTTCGCAATGAAGGTCTATGAAATTCCATTATTAATTTTCCGAGGTCTTCCGAAATGTTCCGACCTCGTTCGATGTCTGGTGGGCCACTTCACGCTATGAGTTGTCATACCACGGAACGTGACATGATCTTGCAATAAAAATATGCACTTCATCTTGTAGGTGAAATTTAAGGAAGGTAGAATTATGGGTTCAATACGTAAATTTAAAGCAACAAGGACAGGTGGGATTGATAATAATTCTGAAGATATAATATTGAAGAATATGTGTTGGCATATAGTGCCATACCTGAAATACATTTTTAATTACTTTTAGCGCGAAGGAATTGAATAGAGAGTTGCAATAGTAGCCTCATTGTACAAGAAAAAGAGTGACAAACATAAAGGGGATAATTACAGGCCAGTCAGCTTAACATGCGTTGTTTGTAAGCTCTGATTACATTAGACAGGATTCCGAAATTACTGACTAGTTTTCATAGAAGGCAGTTCTGGTTTAGGAGAGGTTATTCCAGAAAAACTCAAGTTGTGGGATTCCAGCAAGATACAGATGATATTTTAGATTCAGGACGTATCAGGTATAAAGCAGTACGGACTGTTTCGCTAAAACCTAACAAAGGCTTTGAAGAAATGGAATCACTGATAAGGATATTTGCGGATGATGTCATACTGTATAGAATAGTAATGAGTAGCAAGACTGTGAACCTCTACAAGGGTCATAGACAATAATTTCAGACTGACAGCAGAAAATAATACAATGGTAAATGGGATGAAAATTCAAGTTGAAAATTTCACCAATATTTAAAGTCCTCTGAGTTTTAATTATTCGCTTGATGGGGTGATAATAGATCATGGGAAACACTGCAAGTACCGAGGTGATTAATATAAATAATGATCTTCACTGGGGTAATGATATCAAAGAGGTTGTTAAGAAAGGTTGCAGATATCTTCGTCTCTAGTAAGACCCGAATAAGTGTATGGTATCAGTGTATGGGACCAACACCAGGACTACTTAATACGAGAACTCGGAAAGATGCCAAGAAAAGCAGCATGTTTTGGCCTGGGTGATTTTCGCCAAAGGAGTAATTTTACGAAAATATTTCAAATTTTATGATGGAAAGACTGCGACTTTTATTTCTTGAAAGGCTAGCTACACATCATCTTAAATAACACGGAGACCTATTGGTACCGAAACATTCTAAAGCCTATTAAAGCATTGGGGTAATATTCATTTCAACCACAATTGATCGTGAAAGACCCGATTTCAAACTTGCCGAACGCACAGAAAGTAAACACTAGGTTTTCTTCTAACCTATAAACAACACATCATTACGAGTATTAGCGTGGCCATTATTAAAGCTATACGGAGGGATTATCCTCTATAAAATTTCCTATCTAATTTTCGGGGACATGTAATCGAGCCCCAGACATGTCACACATCACAGAGTATTCATACAGCCAATCCTTCTATTCTACGAACATTAAATATTTCTTTAAAATCGGAATGCTTTGCTATCCCATATATTTACACATCTGTCAGCGAAGGCATATAGATGACCCTATCTTCATGCATTGATGACTTGAAATAGAATGCCCCAAATACAGAGAAAATACACCGGTTGAAATCCTAAACAAAAGCACAGTTTACCCTTATTACCTAAAGCACTCTAAAATTTTAGGATGTCTTATACTTTAACCTATGTTCATGCATTAATCTCAATTGGATTTACGTAGACCTAAAAATAATATCATGTTCCACAGTTTGTCCCCCATCTAAATTATTTTTACATATGAAAAACGATGACCGACTCAAAGTTGCTCCCTAGTTTCAAACATCCTTATTTATATATTACAACGCTATCCTACATTATTTATATTTTTACAAGAAAGTAAATCCCGCATTTACAACACTACACAGTACAAAAAACAATGTACTGATCGTAATATTAGGATGGCCATGGTTCGAACCTCAATGAGGACCCTGGTGCAGGATTTAGGACTACATGTTAATGATACGGATCATTGGTTCGATGTTTCCTCTTCCAGCCTCCGTCTGCAAATCCATGGCCCTGGGTTGGGATCTACTGGGACTGGCTAGTAAAAACAAATGTTCCAATAACCACGTCTTACTTCGTCACCTGCACAGTTAATATTGAAGTTATAGTAGAATTTGTTAAATTTTTCTCCGACACTGACACAGTTAATATTGAAGTTATAGTGGAATTTATTTAATTTTTCTCCGATACTGCTTATAATACATTATTCATTTCTCCTACACTTCTTAACACAATTCAATTATTTCTCCGACACCGTTTGTAGGAAACTATCCATCTCTCTTACACTTGTCACCCAATTGCAACAGTCAAGTTTTAGGCAGGAAAGGGGTCTGAGATTGCTCTTGGTAAACTGTCAGAGTGTAGTAAATAAACAATTAAAATTCGGTACATTGATGGAAACTTATGAGACTGATGTGGTGATAGGAGTGGAATCGTGGTTGAGAGAAGGGGTGGGTAATAGAGAAGTATTTCCAGAAGGGTACACAGTCTATCGTAGAGACCGAGGAGATAAAAAGGGAGGGGGGTGTTTATTCTGGTGAAGGAAACTTATTCTTCACATGAACGGTTTGCCGATGAAAGGGATGAAATATTTGGGATAAAATTAATTTGTGATAATATGAAGGAGGTGGGAATTATAGGAACATACAGGCCTGGAAGAGAGGAAAGGGACATGGAAATATTTGAGAAAATAATAGATTATACTCATAAAAACGATAATAATGATGTGGTAATAATTGGGGGAGATCTAAACTTGCCTGAAGTTGAATGGAATGGAGCTGCAAGTGAAGCCCATGAACAGAAACTGGCAAATAAGTTAATTCGGGAGGGAGGATTTACACAAGTAGTACAAGAACCAACTCGTCTCAATAACTTACTAGATGTATTCTTGGTTAAACCATGGGAAACTGTTGATAAAGCTGAGGTAATTGAAGGAGTCGGTGACCATAACGCTGTAATAATGGATATAGGACTGGTACCAAAAATGCTTAATAAGAGGGTCACACAAGACAAGAAATTATACAGAAAAACTAAAGTTGATGAATTTGGGACTTACCTTAAATCACAATTCAGTTGTTGGATAAGTGAAGGGAGTAATGTGGATACACTTTGGGCTAAATTCAAAGGAATCATTTGGGAAGGAGAGAAGAGATTTGTACCTGTTAAAAAGGGTAAATTGACCTCAGACCCTGTTTATTATACAAGGGAAATAAGAAAATTAAAAAGAAAATGTAGAATAGTAAACAGGAAAATCAAAGAAGGTAGGGAGAGTAGAGAAAGTAGAAAATAGATAATGAGGGAACTGAATAGAGTGAAAAACGAAGCAAAAGCGAACTATATGAATGGCATTCTTCAAGAGCGTAATGACCACAAAGGGAAATGGAAAAATCTGTATTCACATATCAGGAATCAAAAAGGAAAAAAAAATCCAAATTCCTACAATGGTGGGAGATGGGGTGAACACTATTTAACAGATACTGAGAAAGCCAGCCTCTTTAGTAGGGAATTCAGAGATTCAGTAGATGATTGTCAGGAGTTGGAAACCGGAACAGAGGATACAGAGGGAGAGAAACAGAGGGAAACAAGAAGCTTTTCAGAGAAATCCAACTGCTTCAGCAAGGAAAAGCAGCAGGACGTGATCAAATTACTGGGGAGGTGTTAAAGACAATGGAGTGGTACATAGTGCCTTATGTAAAGTTTCTCTTTGACTATGTCATAAATAATAGTGTAATGCCAAAGGAATGGAAGGAATCCATAATAATACCAATTTATAAAGGAAAGGGTGATAAAAGGAAACAAGAGAACTACAGACCAATCAGCCTGACCAGTATAGTTTGTAAAATACTGGAGAGTTTAATATCAAAGTACATCAGAGGGATATGTGATGATAAAAACTGGCTCATGAGGAGCCAGTATGGATTTAGAAAGAAATTTTCTTGTGAGGCACAACTGGTGGGATTTCAGCAGGACATATCAGATCAATTGGATTCAGGAGGCCAGTTAGATTGCATAGCCATAGATCTTTCCAAAGCTTTTGATAGAGTGGAACATGGAATATTATTAAAGAAATTGGAGGGAATAGGATTGGACGTAAGGGTTACACGTTGGGTAAAAGCATTTCTAAATTCAAGGGTTCAGAAAGTCAAAGTAGGAAATAACATATCGCAGGAAGAGAAAGTTTGGAAGGGAATTGCACAGCGTAGTATAATCGGTCCGTTACTTTTCTTAATATACGTTAATGTTTTAGGGAATAATATAACATCAAAAATAAGATTGTATGCAGATGACATAATTGTTTATAGGGAAATAAATACCATTGAGGATTGTTCAGAATTACAAAGAGACCTTGAGAGTATCCAACAATGGGTTGAAGAGAATAACATGAAGGTTAATGGAGGCAAATCAGCTGTTACAACATTTACAAACAGGAGTTTTAAAACTGAATTTCAATGTACTTTGGATGGGGTAGTTATCTCAAAAGATGGCAAGTGCAAATACTTAGGTGTAAGATTTGAAAGTAATTTGCACTGGAAGGGTCATGTGGATGACATTGTTGGGAAAGAATACAGATCGTTACATGTCATAATGAAACTACGTAAAGGATGCAACAAAGAATTAAAAGAGAAAAGTTACTTAAGTATGGTTCATCCATTATTGGAATATGCAAACCGTGTTTGGGATCCTCACCAAGAATACCTAATAAAATAAATAGATAGTGTGCAGAGGAAAGCAGCAGGATTTGTAACAGGGGATTTCAGGAGAAAGAGTAGTGTTGGGAAACTTTAAGTAAGAGAAGGGAGAAAACTAGACTTATGGGATTATATAAAGCCTATACAGGAGAAGCAGCATGGGGAGATATCCGTGAGAGGCTTCAGTTGGAAAATAATTATATCAGCAGGACTGCCCACAAATATAAAATTAGAAGGAATTTTAGCAGAAGCGATTGGGGTAAATTTTCATTCATAGGGAAGGGTGTGAAGGAGTGGAACAGTTTACCAGGGGTAGTGTTTGATCCTTTTCCAAAATCTGTACAGATATTCAAAAAGAATAAACAGCAGCAGAGAAATAAATGAAATGTTAGAGGCATTCGACCAGTGCAGGTTAATGTAAATAAAAATGTGTGTGAATAAATTAATTCCATCCACTGGTCTAAGGTGTTTGGACAGCTAAAGTAGGGGACTGCCTGTAGGGGTGAAGTACAGTGGGGACGTCGAGGGCCCTGGGACCGCTACGGTAGCTGTGAAGGCCCTTCAGGAACTCTGAAAAATGGTGGCAAAAGGGGATCTGGTTAAGATGCAGCAGGTCGTTATGCTACTTAGGTTCCAGAAATTGTAAAGAAAAGAAAAAGTAAATAACTGCAATGTAAATTTTAATCTTATACCAGTTGTGCAGTGTCATTTGAAGTAATTCCATATACTGTATATCAGTTGACTATATTTGTAAGTAGTACAGGAGATATTATAAGTAGAATTTTGTAAACAATATAAATTGATTAAGGATGAGCTGTTTAATAGAAAAAATTGTTAGCGTACATTATATAATATTGTATTATAGGAAAATTTTCTTCTCTTGTTAATTTAATATTTAGTGCTTGACAATAATGTATTTTAGTGTACCATTTGCCACCGAGGTAGACACCTCATTTGCAAATAAAGAGATTTTGATTTGATATTTTGATTTTTGTTTATAGACATCTATCTATCTCTCCAATACTGTTTATCGGAACCTAGTAATTTATTCCTCTGGCACCGGTTGTAGAGATCTACCTACTCCTCCAACACTGTTTACAGAGAACTGTCTATTTCTCCAACTGTTTATAGGAAACTATCTATCTCGCTTTTAACATCGCGCTACATAGCCTCTACGGGTACAACTGAAGTGCAATCGTTCTATAACCGCTTTATTTAACACACCGTTTCCACATCACCGGGATTTCCACACTCTCTGTTCGCAAATAATTTACGTACACAATATATCTCAGATACAAATTGTTTCTTCTTACCACCTCGCGACAGAACACATTATCACTCACAAAGGAAATATATATCTGCGGACTCGCGACATGGCCGGACGTCTGCTTCCCTCGAATACTCGTTAGTAAATCTCCGCTCCTGCTACGCGACGATTCCTTAAGTAAACCACCCACAACTAGCTGTGCGAGGGTTCAGTTGTCCCCACTCGAATTTCTACACTTGGTGTTCTGATTGTCTTCTGACATTGGTGATGCGGTGAAAATGTGCAGCACATAATTCCATGACAGATTATCACATGCGGAGAGTATTTCGATCGATGATTAGCTTAAAATCTGTGTTAAAATAGGGACGCCTCTTCTGGGATTTCCCTTTCCGAGTCTGAGTCCACTGCTACCGTGGCAACTCTACTGAAGTCTACCTTATCCTCTGTGACGCAATTTGAATAATGCTAAATTTTTATAATCCGTTATAATTTTGCCAAAGGTCTAAAATCCCCACAAAGTTGGGCGTCTTGCGCAATCGGATTCAACACAACTTCCCACACGACCGAAGAAACCTGGAAAACGCCTTGATTCCCTCAGTCAATTACCGATACAGTTACAATGTGGAATATACCAACGGAGCGACAGCCTTAAATGCATATCATTGATGACTGATTGATGATAGTATGATGGCTGGTACAAGCGGGTGGTAATAATGGCAGGTGGGCACTTGCAATGTGGAGCTAGGAATTAAACATTTGTTTGAAACTTTGCATATGAACCGCCTTCTCTTGTGCGGTCAAGAGAGGCAAATGGAGGAGAATGCGTTACCTAGGACAATAATGATCTCGGCCGTGGTGGGTAGGAGAATCAGAGTGAGGCTAACGTGACGATGGTTAGACTCGGTTACTAATGATTTGAAGGTATAAGGCGTGGAACTGAACGAGATCTCAGAAATAGTTGCTAATAGTGATTTTGGAGGCACTTATTTCATTCCTCGGTGCTTGCAGACTGAGCCATGAATGCCATAATAGTCCACAATGACGATGTAGGGAAACTCGGCTAAATCCATAATATTAAGGCAAAATTGGAGGTATAAAGTATTTTGAGTACCTTCTTCTTCTTGGAAATATTCCTGTTATTTGATGTCGACACAATGTGCGCATTAAAAGCGTAGTTTTATGTTCCAATACCTTCCCTGACGCTAAAACTATGTTGAGGGATGTATTCAATATTGCGTGTTTCTGTGGTTGTTAATAGAGTGATGTGTTTTGTGTAAATGAAGGAGTGCGTTGAGACGAACGCAAACTCCGAGTCCTCGTGCGAGGGGAACAACCGGCTTGTTCTGGAACTGAACCCGGACATTATCAACCGAATGCTATTAAGGTGATCATTCAGCCAAGGAGCAGGACGCATTTTTAGAATGATAGTCAAAGTGATATCTGTACCCTAGAACAACTGTTACTTGTGCTATATTGACACAGTACCTAAACAATTAGTATAATTTACTTTTCAATTAGTTACATTAATCAATGATGTTATTCGTATTACGTCCCATTATCTACTTTTTCGGTTTACTGAGTCACCGAGGTGGCGGTATTGTGCCTGCCAGGAGTTCTTTAAGGTGCCCTTAAATCTACTGACACGAGGTTTACGTATTGGATCACCTTCTTAGGCCACCGAACAGAGCCGGATTCGAACCCGCCAACTTGAGCTCAGAAGGCCAACGCTCTTCCACCTGAGCCAACCTACCCGGCCTTTTTAATCAATGCACTTAACGACAACTGTAATACATAGACTAAATTAGCAGCAATCTGGGTGGTTTCACGGCGTGGAATAGTTAATTCTGCAATTGTCCGTGAATTAATTGCCAATAATACTGCAAATAATACTACTTGAGTGTAGTAATAAATGTTGTAGAACAACTCCCATTTAAAAGCGTGTATTACAAACACATTAAACAAGATGAATGCTGAAGTTCTCTGATGCTAGCACCAAAGGGATATAACATAATTTATAAGATTTACAAATTTATCATCAGAGTGCAAGTTCAGACTTCTCCTCCCGCTGAGGAAAAGGCACAGTGAAGTTATATTTCAGGTCCATTTCAGTCACTGCCTATTTGGCTAATCCTACCCAATGTGCTGTATGTTCTTTTGGTGCACACATTCCTATTTTTTCTCAAATGAATACAAAACCTCCTTACTGACAGTTTTTTTTCATTTTTTGTTAAATAAACAAGTAAATAAATAAATAAAATGAACTGAAACTCAAATTTCTAGTTTCAAACTCACTCTTCTTCTCTGTATCTATATATACAGTATATATCAAATAACTTGTCCTGACTGACTGGCAGATTCATCAACGCCGAGCATTGCATTTCATCTTATATTCACGGATGAGGTTGACGTCAGGAAGTGCATGCGGTCATAAAATAATCCATCTTAACAGATCCATCTCACCACAAACCCCATCCTGTAGAGAAACGGGACAAGGAATGGAGAAGCGATAGGTTATAACGTCATGCACCCTTAGCCAGCAGTCCGCATTTCAAATCACCCACGCTGTGACGTCACAGCTCTATCAGGAGAATGCCTGCGAGTTCGGATGAATAAAGATAAGCATGCATTTTTAAATCGCCTGGTAACTCACAAAATCGCCATGAGAGCGCAGTAATATATCTGTAGCGGGATCTGATAAACATTGGTTACGTTGTGAGGTCACAGCTCTGTCAGGAGAAAGTCTGCGCGTTCGGTTATGTAAACATAAGCAAGCATTTTAAATCGCACGCGCTTATTACGTCATAGCTCCCTCACTACTCCAAGGGGGAGACGACAAAGTGCGTGTGTAACGTTAGGTTACCGTACGTGGCCTACAAGTTACTTCACTAGTTCGGCTCCTCAAAGGGTAACCCGTCTGAGGTTAGGATGGCGTTCTTCGTAGCGAGGTTAGGTAAACACGTCATAACCTCAACTACCGATTGGACTCCTCGAAGGGGTGTTTGTGTGTGAGGTTAGGTTAGCGTTAGGGCACAAAGTTAGGTTAAGACGGGGGCCCGCCCGATTCTACTCCTCCAAAACCGCCCGTGAGGTTCGCATTGCCCTCGTACATAAGGGATCCGTCACCTTTCCGACTCGACTCCTCCAAGGGGTTCCAGTCCGTTTAGGCTCCTGCAAAGTGGCCCGTTAAGTTAGCATTGCCCTCGTACGTTAGGGTCTGACGTTATAACCTCATCTAACGGTCAAAAACACTCCAGGTTGGTCAGCGAGGATTGTATTGTCCTCGTACGTATGCGTATGACGTCAAAACCACACCTTGCGGGGTCAAAAAGCACTTCAGATCATTCCCTGACCAATTAGGGCCCTCCAATGGTGTATGTGAGGTTACGCTTGTTCTCGTACTCAAGTTTCCGCGTTCAGTGGTTTAGAAACTGCATTGCCTTACTACTCAACTAGGGGTCAATGACCCCATTGCAGGATCGGCATAGCCTTACTATTCAACTAGAGGTCAATGACCTCGTGGGGAAATGCCGACTCAGCACCCATTGTTTTAGAAAATACCTTGTCCTACTAATGAGATATATTCATATTAGAATGCACGTGCTCACTAAGGGAGGATTTATGGATATTCCGTCGCAATGGAGTTGAAAAGGGGGTGGATTTTTAAAATGAGTGTACCTATATCTCGAAAACTGAACAGTTTAAAGACATGAAAATCGGCATTTCTAATCTCCTTTAAAAACAAAGAAATAAATATCGTTTTTGTTTTCGGAAAATCCTGTTTACGAGGGTGAAAAAGGCAAAAAATGAGTTGAATACCTTTTATGTGGATACTTATATCTCAAAAACTGAAGATGTTATAGTCATTAAAATTGGTATTTGGAATTTACTTTATAAATAAAGGAACTTTTATTTTTGGTTTTCGGAAAATCCCTTTAAGGGGGTGGGGTGGGTAAAGAGAAGTGACAGTTGAATTCTGTTTGAGGGGATACTGATACATCAAATGCTGAAGATGTTACAGACGTGAAAATTGGTATTTGGAATCTCCTTTAAAAATTAGGAAACACGTACATTTTGTTTTCGGAAAAATCCTCTGAAGGGGGTGCAACAGGCGAGAAAAGGCTTGAATATCTTCTTGAGGATACTTATATTTCAGAGACTGAAGATGTTACAGTAATGACAAGTTTTATTTGGAATCTCCTTCAAAAATAAAGAAACACTTATTTCTTTGTTTTGGAAAACCTACTTAAGGGGGTGGGGGTGGAACAGGACTAACAAAGCGGGTGAATTTTTAAAATGAGTACATCTCAAAAATGGAACATATTAGAGACGTAAAATTGGTATTTTTAATCTCTTCTAAAAATGAAGAAACACATACCTTTTTCGGAAAAATTACTTGGGGAGGGGGTAAAAAGGACTGAAAGATGTGTTGAATTATATTTTTAGGATACTGTTATCTCATTATATGAGGATGTTATAGACGTGCAAATTGGTATTTGGAATCTCCTTTAAAAATAAAGAGACGCGTTTATATTTGTTTTCGTAAAATCCACTTAAAGGAGGTGTAAAAAGGACTGAAAAGTGGTTGAATTCTTTTTATGAGGATACTTGTATCTCAAAAACTGAAGATGTTACAGACATGGAAATTTGTATTTGGAATATTGTTTAAAAATATAAACACGCATTATTTTGTTTTCGATAAATCCAATTAAGTGTGGGTAAATGAATTGAAAAATGAGTTTAATTCTTTGTATGAGAATACTTACATCACAAAAAGAAGGATTTTACGGGCGTGAAAATAGGTATTTGGCAGGCCTTTTGTTGAGGGGTTGTCAACTTAAGGGAGGTATAAAGGAAGTTGAATTCTTTTTATGAAGATAGAGATAAGAAGTGGTCTTAAAACAATACACCGCTAAGAGATTTTGACTTGGGGATGAGGAAAGATGACAAAAATATACGTTTATATGAAACCGTTTGTATTACGAAGTTAAAATATCAAATGATATCCTAAGTGCTAAAAGATTCGCCATGGCTCAGCCTGCAGCGCGCCGGCCTCTCACCGCTGGGTTCCGTGGTTCAAATCCCGGTCACTCCATATGAGTCTTTTGCTGGACTAAGCGGAGGCGAGACATGTTTTTCTCCGGGTACTCCGGTTTTCCCTGGCGTATATCATTCCAGCAACACTCGCCAACATCATTTCATCTGTCATTCATGAATCATTGCCCCAGAGGAGTGCGACAGGCTTCGGCAGCCGGCACAATTCCTATCCTCACCGCTAGATGGGGGCTTGATTCATTCCATTCCTGACCCGGTCGAATGACTGGAAACAGGCTGTATATTTTAATTTCTTCATCCTAGGTGTTAAATAGCAGAAGGTTAGAAACAAATTTAACCCCTCAGAAAGTTAAATAAGGGTTATAATCCGAAAACAAATATATTAATTCCTTCCTCCGAAACGGTTTAACTTACGAACACAGAATTCCAAATAGCGGTATATATTTTAAATCCTAGGTGTGAAACAGGAAATATTTTTAAACGTTCCACCGCTAAACTGTCAAATGAGGTTAGCACCGTAAACGAAATTATTCATCCCTCCAAAACCGTTTCGCGTACAAAGTTGTAATTTTACGAGAAGGGTCTTCTTTTGTGTCTTAAGTGTAAAATACCGTATACTGAACCCATAAGGGTTCAATACTTCAAAACATTTCTCCCCCTAAGAGGTGTAGATGGTAGTTGACTCTCAAAAACACAATAATCATTTTTCCCAAACCCTTTCAGGCACGAACATAACTTTTTTTCTAATGAAGGGTGGTCTTCTATATCCTAGATGTTAAAGATATTTCAAAACACTCACCCCTTGAAAAAGTATTCATTCCTCCATTACTGTTCGACGTACAAAATCAAAATTTCACAGGCTTTACGTCCTAGATGTTATGTCAGATATGGTTTAAGACATTCAAATTCTTCCGTACGATGTTCAAGTGTGGGATATATTATAAAATAAATAATCATTCCCCCAAACCGTTTGACGTACGAACTGAGGACGTATTTTACAAGCTCAGCTGACAGTGGACTCTCCAAAATGTAAAACTTTGAATGATACCTTTCAGTTTAAAGCCGTAGCGAAGCACGGGTATCTTGCTAATCTTCACATAGCATCCGGGAGATAGTAGGTTCGAATCCCACTATCGGCAGCCCTGAAGATGGTTTTCCGTGGTTTCCCATTTTCACACCAGGAAAATGCTGGGGCTGTACCTTAATTAAGGCCACGGCCGCTTCCTTCCAACTCCTAGGCCTTTCCTATCCCATCGTCGCCATAAGTCCTATCTGTGTCGGTGCGACGTAAAGCCCCTAGCAAAAAAAATCTTCACATAATTTCGTATAATTATATGTTCTATTCATGATGGATCTACGGCTTAAAGGAAAACATAATTATAAAATTAAATAAGTTCCCTTCTTTTACTTTCCTAAATCTTTGATACGTAATATTGATGAATGACTTGGACTTATATTTACGATAACGCTTAGGAAGCAAAATGACAGTACTAAGTAAAGATCAACATACAGGTATATTTTAATTCCCCGTGCTCGTTCATTGGACTGAGGCTAATCCTTCCTCTCTCTGGCACTTACATCCTGCCATTGCTCTGTCTACTCCATACTAGGAGACGCATACACCTACTGCCACCTGGCGCCGCAAACATGTCATCAATTTCTTTGACAGCTTTAATATTGCTCGTAAATAATTCACGCTTCTGCCCTCGCTGAGGCGATGTCTGCTGTCCAGGGAATCTACACTCGACCTTTATTATGCATGAGCATCAATACCACTCAGAGAATAATAATACTTTGTGGGACATTGGACTATATTATTAAAAGTTATCTGTTCCAGGTCGAACGAAGTGCTCTTTTGTTTTTATAAAAATACCTCTAATTTTGTGTCTCTCACAGAATTTAAAACGTATGTGTTGAAGTACTTTTGATCTGTCTCAATATTAAGAATTGGACACACACATAGCTGAGATGGCTGAACGTTAGTTCAAGGTCCAGTATATCCAAAACATTCTGGTCCAAATTGTGGTTCGTGAAATTTGAAGGACAATCCAGAAATCTCTTATGTCTACATCAATCCGCCATTTTCCCCGAGAAAATACTGGGCGTAATATCGAGTAGGATGTATGGAGGCACAATGAAACAGTGGCTATTGCATCCAAGAAGCAAGTGATACACAGGTGACACTAAGGTGGAATAAAGTCCAGCTACATCCTTCAGCATGATAGTATGAAAAATTGACCGTTGTAGACTGTTTGGAGTATATATATGCTTGGTTTTCTTTCTGGAGTGGTGAAGTAAATTTGCAGTTACTATGGTAGTTTTGCGGTACTTAATACTATTTTAATTCTGTTGTATGACGAAGTAACCATTTTAAACCTTGTACATCCTGGTAAACTTCAGCCCTGTACGATCATATAAATTTAGAGGCTAAGTGTATCACTCGGTTTAGTGTAACTCCTGATGTGTTTCACTGTGCACTATGATAGGCACACAATGAAGCAATGTTCAATCGTTTTGTAGAATCACTTAAATTTAAATATACATAAATGTGGTTGAAAGAAAGGATACTGTTTCATTTCAGAAAACATCGTGTTTCGAAATAGATTAGAAGAGACAAGGGGAAACTTTCGGAAGACTCTGAAGACAGTATACGAGAAGCTATTGCTTTAGTTGAAAAGGGTTCAAAGTTTTAACAAAACTGAAAATACCAAAAGAATGTTCGTTTTTAGTACTGTATGCCAATAAGAAAATAGTTGCAGGTGCAGAGGAAAGCGCTCCTATGTGCCCTTGTAACGACCGCAGAGACGTTTTCACAACAGAGAAAGAGTACGATTAAGTTAATTATCTGCTCAAATATTCAGAAATATTTATGTTCTGACGTCTACGTTTTTCCTGCCCTTATAATTGGGAAGGTGTTCAGTTGTCAAGCATAGCCTAGTTCGCAAATTTTGTAAAGGAACATCTAAAGTGAAGTCTACGTTATGCAAAATCTGAAAACGACGAAGAATTACCTGATGACTTCAGGAAAGTTACATTTCCTGAAATGTTTGAAGATCGGGAACGTAATCCTGTTGTTGGAAATCTTGTTCTTGTCCAATAAGATATTTCTGGAAAGGAAATAATTTCTACTTTGGAGAAGTTATTAGCAATAAAGACAACAATATATATTATGAAATGAGCTTTCTTAGGAAGAGCAACAAAATGACCAAATTTCATAAAACCTGAAATAGAAGGTAGACTAAGCGACAGAATGGTTACCTTCCCTCCGATGCTGTGTTTCCACTCATGCAAATTAAGTGTTTTGAAGGAAGGAACACAATTATTGCTGAACTGCATTTCGTTGTGATGTAACACGTTCATGTTTTGAAAAACGTGCTAAAATACATTTTTTATGTGTTAATGTACTCATTGTCATAATGTTTCATTGTATCCACGGAAAACATTCGTAAGCGTACGAATGTTTTTCATGGATTTTTAATGTAAACTTACGTTTCTCGACAACGGGTACATGGAAAGAAGATTGTTAAGACGCTTTTAGTGTTTCGGTAGAAGGCGTATATCGCCCAGAGTATTTTACTTACGACTATGTTTAATGTCTCAATTGAAAGATAACATATTTGTGCTAAGTATATGACGTCACACGCATACTCTATTGTAAGATGGCGCTGTGTTGACTCCGCGCTGTCGTTGTGAATACATCGTAGTCAGTTATATATGATTTCTAATAAATAAGCCTGCGAAAGCCACAAAACCCTCTGGTGATACGATAGTGACAGCCTACCGCCATTTTATTCCAAGCATTGCATCTTTAGGAGAGTGCCGGCCTCAGTATCCCAAGATTGCGGGTTCAAACCCATCAGAGAAGATCGGATGTTTGAAGGGGTGAAAAATTTCATTCTAACTCCAAGTCTTACGGTGTTAGGATGTAAGAATCTCCGTAACTTACTTGGTGTTTGCCTGACAAAATCAATTAAAACTCAGCCACAGATCGTTAAATAGTGATCAGGTTTGGTCTGCCATCTCGTAGAACAAAACTGGCGAAATTGCCGCACGGGCACCTAAATGGCGTCAAATTAAAATGCCTGTAGATGGTAGCTGAAGACATAGGTTATTATTATTATTACTATTATTATTATTATTATTATTATTATTATTATTATTATTATTAACAGTGTTCTAGGTTAAGAATGGGTAAGTGTAAGGAAAGGAGTATACCGCTAACTTTGCCAGAATATATAAACATTAATATTACAACACAAAAGGAAAACAACAGGAAATTAAATGTATACAATTGCGGAGCAAGAAGATTGTATAGTCAACCGAAAGAAGAATGAGCTAATATTATTGTACATTTCTCGCAATTTAATACGTTTTCAGACTTAGTTTCCGATATTATCATAATTCACCTCCAGTGTAGATATAAACCATATGGATACCCTCAACAAAAATTACATAATTATATTGTTTCTGAGAAAATTGTTACTCCAAGGGGCTTATACCCCTCGCTTATTCCTTTCTTGATCGACTGCAAATTTTCACTGCACTGGATAAAAGTAGCTGGCTGGAGAGTTAAAAGTATTAATTTCTAAGTAACTTGTAGCTGTTAGTCAAGTCATGCTTTTTGACTGAAGGTACTCGTAAGGGAGTATGTATTTATATTTCGTCTTAGAATGTGTTTAACAGGGAGCTTGAGTTAGTGCGAAGTTATATCCGTAGCAAAAAAGAAAGAAAGAACAGGAAGGAGCTACAAGAACATTTAAAATAAAACCAATCTTCAACTTTACTTTGAGCACTGTACAGCGTGTTGCATATCGAATTGTTCTACGATAAACTTACATTCTGGAAACTTTCCCAACTGCCTCTGGTTGCCCTATAAACCGGCATCACTTGATTTAAGGGAGAATTTCTGATCCTCTTGGAATTGATCTCTAGGCAGTTTAGCCAACCATAACAACACAAACTTACAAATAATGTACACGCAAATCTCATTCATTACGTTCAGAGTTTTGCTTGATGAAATATTCTCGTACCTCTATATAAAACTTTCCACTTTAAATATATGCTCAACATCGTGAAATTAATAGCCTGTTGCTATCGACCATGCCATACGAACTTCGAGGACTCAAATACTGTTAATTATAGGGAATAAAACGGTAATCGCAGTTGACATTTGTCAATACATGTGATTGATTAGTAATCAATCTATTATATTGGTTTTATAAAGACTCATATTGTTCTCTTCCAATATCCGTCATAAACAAGGACAGAGCGTTGACATTCGGCATCAGGATGTGGAGATACTTTTACAGCATCAATTTACATTGCAGTGACAAACTCATCAGAGAAGCTGGCGGACAAACAATAATGCCACATTTTGTTGACTTCAATTAACTCATTCAGTCTTCGTATGCTTCTTCTGCCACTATTCCCGCACCTGGGTGGGTTCGTCGATGCAAATTATATCCCACGCGTGGACTTGGCCCTGTTTTATTGAAGAACGCCCTTCTTGACTTGGTCCTGTACATGCTGGACACTAAAGACAAAACAAGACTCCACAGCGTAAGAGGCCTCGAATGTGCAAATGACACCTGCGAGAGAGTGACACAGCTTAAGTACATACGAACCCTCATGACTGAGGACATCAAGGTCAGCGAGGAGATAAAGGTGAGGTTGGCAGCTAGGAACAGGTGTTACTTCGCCTTTCAGAAGTTACTGAGATTGAAGCGGACCGTTCAATGGCGCTATATGCACGCGAGACGTGGGCACTAAACTAGCGCTACAAGAAATGTCTACGGGTGAGGGACAAAAAGTTCTTGAGGAAGATCCTCGGTGCGCTTGACGATCAAGAAGAGTGGCGCATCAGGGCCAACGAAGAAGTCAATGCCCTTTACGGTTGCCTCGAGATTGTAGCACAGGCCAAAAAGGGGATACTTCGGTACCTCGCCCACAGCATAACGATGGGCCAGGACCGAGCAACAAAGAAGATTCTCGACCAACAACCTAGCTGTCAATATAGATGGGGGAGACCGAGGTCAAGATGGCTGGACAACGTCTCGAGAGGTCTGGATGAGTTAAAGAACCGGGGCTGGAGCATGAGAGCTCTGGACCAAAAGAAGTGAGGGTTGTTCTTGGAGGGGCCAAGGCCCTTCAAGGTATGTAGCGCCAGAAGAGTGAGTGATAGTAAATGCCGTTCCATAGGAGGTGGCATGCAATATGTTCACTATTGCTGCATGTGCCTGAGGTAGTTGATAGTGTAGGGTGTTATGTGTATCGAAACCAACATAAACACCCATTCCCAGGGCCAATTTAAATTGGGCTAAATTCAATCCGAGACCCTCTAAAGCTAAGACCGCGATGCTGACCATAAGATCAAGAAGCCGACAACGACCTCATGTAGTAAATTTCGGAACTATGTATTTCTTGTGTGAGTAACATATTACACTAAATCACTTAAAGAAACATTCATCCTAGGCCAAATTTTAAGGTGAGGAATACTTCCATATCTGACCCATTTTTAACTCAAAATTCAGGTATACATTTCTCAACATCTGTCTGGGTTTAGCCCTTGAAATATTAAAGCATTTCTGATACCTTTAGTTGTAAGAAAAAAAAGGTTATTTGACGAAAATAAATACCATTTCTTAGTACTTATACATTTTAGGAGGTGCAAATTTTTACTTTACTTACTTTCCCTTTCAGGTTCTAATTACAGAAATATCCCTTCTTATTAGTCTATTGATGTACAGAAAAAAATCAGGGACCTAGCATTAGAAGTTCCTTGAAAAGTGTACCAAAGTACAATATAACTGAGGAACACGATGCTAAATTATTACGACACATATTTTCACTGCAAACATTTTTTAGAATATTAATAGCCTATACTCTGGATTATTTTAGTCCTGCTTGGTTGATTTTAGGTTCCTCCTATTTCTTCTAGTTCCATTTGTCATCTCTTCCATCTTTGCTGAGATTCGAACATTTTCTTTGAAGAACTTGATGGAGCTGCAATACTGGCGTTAGGTTCAAATTCAACATGTGGTGAGCAACGGCGGTGTTAACTGCAACATAAACCTCTACGGCACTTGAACCATTCGCATTTTTATCTAAACTAACCTCATTTACACGGCAAAACGTCCATGAATATTGATGTGTCTAATACTTTCTCTTTCCAGACGATTTCGATCGAGCTACTATTGCTAGGAAAACACAACGTCACAACACCACGATATGCAGTAAGGTTCTGTGAATACAAACAAACAATATCAAAACTTTTGATAATTACCAACATAAATACTGCGATTTACTGAGTAGAACGGAAGTGAGTTCAGAAATCTGTCCCTAACAGTTTAGAAATTATAGGTTCAACATGTGGTGAGTACATGGCTGTGTAAAAGTGGGAACGTCCTTCCAAAGGGCACCTTTGTGACTTAAGTCTCCTTGAATAATCACTTTTTTACAATAATGATATTTTTCAACGTATTTGTATTCTATACACTGTAAATATACCTATATTAATTCCAAAATTCTATTTTTTGATTTTTTGCTCGTATCTGGGTGTTTCTTACCTTCAATGTGTCACCCGCACCATAGATTAGTTCTTTTCTCCTAAACCCCACTGCACTGTTGGAGGTTTATGTCCTAGTTAAGAACTTTTCTTGCCCTTGAGAACTGGTATTAATCAAAATTAATTCAATTACGTCCACCGATACTGTCTGGTAATACCGTGAAGGTCAGGTGTGCCTGGCAAAGCCTGGAATAACCACTCATTACCCCGGTAAAAGCAAGGGGGCGTGACGTTTAATGGAATGAATAATCACTGTTATTGTCCCATTTTCAAGACGACGATACGCCAGCCTTCTAGAAGAATATGTGAAACTTACTGAACCCATGAACTTACCATTCTATCGTTGGTTGGCCACAGCTGCTGCAGTAGAGCAATATCGAAACCTTAAATCTTGGGGTCGTAGCTGGAATATTTCGGTCACGATCTTAACCAAACGATGAGGTTCAGAGGAGAGCCTAACTATCTGAAATGAGGAGGAAATATGTGCTTACTAACTTTTATTGAATTATCAAAATGCAAAATAAATTATGTTATAAAATCATTCATCAAGAAACGTTTAATCATTTAACGTGGTCCATAACCCGTTAGAGGAGAGATCCTCACTTGGACTATGTGCAAGTAGGGTAGCATCCTGCTTCATGAATTTACCGAGCTCAGAACACTTTAAGCAAGCCTCGGATCTATGGGAGTAATGGAGTCCCACTCGCATTTGACAGGCGAGGGACTCCTTGGAAACAACTTGACGAACGAAATGGAATTCGATGGGGAGCTATCAATATTAATGGGGCTTATGGAAGAAAGAAGGTAGAACTGGCTGAGTCAGCAAAGAGGATGCATCTGGATGTGCTAGGAGTAAGTGATATTCGGGTAAGGGGAGAAGAGGAGGAAGAGATAGGAGATTATAAAGTTTACTTGACGGGTGTTAGAAAGGGAAGGGCAGAGTCTGGGGTAGGGCTCTTTAACAGGAATACCATTGCACGCAACATAGTTTTGCTAGGCACGTAAATGAGCGAATGATGTGGGTAGATTTGTCAGTTGGAGGATTTAGGACAAGAATTGTGTCCGTGTATTCACCATGTGAGGGTGCAGATGAGGATGAAGTTGACAAGTTTTATGAAGCATTGAGTGACATCGTGGTCAGGGTCAACAGCAAGGATAGAATAGTGCTAATGGGCGATTTCAATGCGAGAGTTGGAAATCGAACTGAAGGATACGAAAGGGTGATTGGTAAATGTGGAAAAGATATGGAAGCTAATGGGAATGGGAAGCGTTTGCTGGACTTCTGTGCTAGTCCAGCTGTTACGAATACATTCTTCAAGCATAAGGCAATTCACCGCTACACATGGGAGGCTAGGGGTACCAGATCCATAATAGACTATATCTTAACAGACTTTGAATTCAGGAAATCTGTTAGGAATGTACGAGTTCTTCGCGGAAATTTCGATGATACAGACCACTATCTGATCTGTAGTCAACTAAGTATCTCTAGGCCACGGTAGAGAAAGTGAAATCTGTCTGCAGACGAATAAGGGTAGAAAATCTCCAGGACGAGGAAATTAGACAGAAGTACATGGATATGATTAGTGAGAAGTTTCGAACAGTAGACAGTAAGCAGGTTCAGGATATAGAAAGTGAATGGGCGGCATACAGGGATGCTGTAGTAGAAACAGCAACGGAATGCCTAGGAACAACTGTGTGTAAAGATGGGAAAAGGCGAACATCTTGGCGGAATAATAAAGTGAGAGCTGTCTGTAAACGTAAAAAGAAGGCTTATCAGAAATGGCTCCAAACAAGGGCCGAGGCAGACAGGGATTTGTACGTAGATGAAAGAAACAGAGCGAAACAAATAGTTGTTGAATCCAAAAAGAAGTCATGGGAAGATTTTGGTAATAACCTGGAAAGGCTAGGTCAAGCAGCAGGGAAACCTTTCTGGACAGTAATAAAGAATCTTAGGAAGGGAAGGAAAAAGGAAATGAACAGTGTTTTGCTAGTTCCTTTACGTCGCACCGACACGGAAAGGTCTTATGGCGACGATGGGACAGGAGAGAGCTAGGAGTGGGAAGGAAGCGGCCGTGGCCTTAATTAAGGTACAGCCCCAGCATTTCCCTGGTGTGAAAATGGGGAAACAACAGAAAACCATTTTCAGGGCTGCCGACAGTGAACAGCGTTTTGAGTAATTCAGGTGAACTCATAACAGATCCCAGGGAATCACTAGAGAGGTGGAGGGAATATTTTGAACATCTTCTCAATGTAAAAGGAAATCATCCTGGTGGTGTTGCAAACAGCCAAGCTCATGGGGAGGAGGAAAATGATGTTGGTGAAAGTATGCTTGAGGAAGTGGAAAGGATGGTAAGAAAATTCCATTGTCATGAGGCAGCAGGGATAGATGAAATTAGACATGAAATGGTGAAGTATAGTGGGAAGGCAGGGATGAAATGGGTTCATAGAGTAGTAAGATTAGCTTGGAGTGTTGGTAAGGTACCTTCAGATTGGACAAAAGCAGTAATTGCACCTATCTATAAGCAAGAGAACAGGAAGGATTGCAACAATTATCGAGGTATCTCATTGATTAGATTACCAGGCAAAGTATTCACTAGCATCTTGGAAGGGAGGGTGCGATCAATCGTTGAGAGGAAGTTGGATGAAAACCAGTGTGGTTTCAGACCACAGAGAGGCTGTCAGAATCAGATTTTCAGTATGCGCCAGGTAATTGAAAAATGCTAGGAGAGGAATAGGCAGTTGTGTATATGTTTCGTAGATCTAGAGAAAGCATATGACAGGGTACGGAGGGAAAAATTGTTCACTATACAGGGGGACTATGGAATTAAAGGTAGATTATTAAAATCAATCAAAGGCATGTATGTTGACAATTGGTCTTCAGTGAGAATTGGTGGTAGAATGCGTTCTAGGTCAGGGTACTTACAGGGGTTTGACAAGGCTGTAATCATTCACCTTTGCTGTTCGTAGCTTACATGGATCATCTGCTGAAAGGTATAAAATGGCAGGGAGGGATTCAGTTAGGTGGAAATGTAGTAAGCAGTTTGGCCTATGCTGGCGACTTGGTCCCAATGGCAGCCTGTGCCGAAAGCCTGCAGTCTAATATCTTAGAACTTGAAAATAGGTGCAATGAGTATGGTATGAAAATTAGCCTCCCGAAGACTAAACTGATGTCAGTAGGTAAGAAATTCAACAGAATTGAATGTCAGATTGGTGAGACAAGGCTAGAACAGGTCGATAATTTCAAGTATTTACGTTGTGTTTTCTTCCAGGATGGTAATATAGTAAGTGAGATTGAATCAACTTGTAGTAAAGCTAATGCAGTTAGCTCGCAGTTGCGATCAGCAGTATTCTGTAAGAAGGAAGTCAGCTCCCAGACGAAACCATCTTTACATCGGTCTGTTTTCAGACCAACATTGCTTTACGGGAGTGAAATCTGGGTGGACTCAGGATATCTTATTCATAAGTTAGAAGTAACAGACATGAAAGTAGCAAGAATGATTGGTGGTACAAACAGGCTAGGTCAAGCAGCAGGGAAACCTTTCTGGACAGTAATAAAGAATCTCAGGAAGGGAGGGAAAAAGGAAATGAACAGTGTTTTGAGAAATTCAGGTGAACTCGTAGTAGATCCCAGGGAATCAGTGGAGAGGTGGAGGGAATATTTTGAACATCTTCTCAATGTAAAAGGAAATCATCCTGGTAGTGTTGCAAACAGCCAAGCTCATGGGGAGGAGGAAAATGATGTTGGTGAAAGTATGCTTGAGGAAGTGGAAAGGATGGTAAGAAAATTCCATTGTCATAAGGCAGCAGGAATAGATGAAATTAGACCTGAAATGGTGAAGTATGGTGGGAAGGCAGGGATGAAATGGGATCATAGAGTAGTAAGATTAGCATGGAGTGTTGGTAAGGTACCTTCAGATTGGACAAAAGCAGTAATTGCACCTATCTATAAGCAAGGGAACAGGAAGGATTGCAACAATTATCGAGGTATTTCATTGATTAGATTACCAGGCAAAGTATTCACTGGCATATTGGAAGGGAGGGTGCGATCAATCGTTGAGAGGAAGTTGGATGAAAACCAGTGTGGTTTCAGACCACAGAGAGGCTGTCAGAATCAGATTTCCAGTATGCGCCAGGTAATTGAAAAATGCTAGGAGAGGAATAGGAAGTTGTGTTTATGTTTCGTAGATCTAGAGAAAGCATATGACAGGGTACGGAGGGAAAAATTGTTCACTTTACTGGGGGACTATGGAATTAAAGGTAGATTATTAAAATCAATCAAAGGCATTTATGTTGACAATTGGTCTTCAGTGAGAATTGGTGGTAGAATGAGTTCTTGGTTCAGGGTACTTACAGGGGTTTGACAAGGCTGTAATATTTCACCTTTGCTGTTCGTAATTTACATGGATCATCTGTTGAAAGGTATAAAATGGCAGGGAGGGATTCAGTTAGGTGGAAATGTAGTAAGCAGTTTGGCCTATGCTGACGACTTGGTCCCAATGGCAGCCTGTGCCGAAAGCCTGCAGTCTAATATCTTGGAACTTGAAAATAGGTGCAATGAGTATGGTATGAAAATTAGCCTCCCGAAGACTAAATTGATGTCAGTAGGTAAGAAATTCAACAGCATTGAAAGTCAGATTGGTGAGACAAAGCTAGAACAGGTCGATAATTTCAAGTATTTAGGTTGTGTTTTCTCCCAGGATGGTAATATAGTAAGTGAGATTGAATCAACTTGTAGTAAAGCTAATGCAGTGAGCTCGCAGTTGCGATCAGCAGTATTCTATAAGAAGGAAGTCAGCTCCCAGACGAAACTATCTTTATATCGGTTTGTTTTCAGACCAACATTGCTTTACGGGAGTGAAAGCTGGGTGGGCTCAGGATATCTTATTCATAAGTTAGATGTAACAGACATGAAAGTAGCAAGAATGATTGGTGGTACAAACAGGTGGGAACAATGGCAGGAGGGTACTCGGAAAGAGGATATAAGGGATAATTTAGGAATGAACTCGATGGATGAAGCTGTACGCATAAACCGGCTTCGGTGGTGGGGTCATGTGTGGCGAATGGAGGAGGATAGGTTACCTAGGAGAATAATGGACTCTGCTGTGGAGGGTAAGAGAAGTAGAGGTCGACCAAGTCGATGATGGTTAGACTCGGTTTCTAACGATTTAAAGATAAGAGGTAAGGAACTAAATGAGGCCACAACACTAGTTGCAAATCGAGGATTGTGGCGACGTTTAGTGAATTCTCAGAGGCTTGCAGACTGAACGCTGAAAGGCATAACAGTCTATAATGATAATGTATGTATGTATGTATGTATGTATGTATGTATATATGTATGTATGTATGTATGTATGTATGTATGTATGTATATGTATCGTTTCAACGCAGTCACATTGCATTGCGTGAGTTTTATCAATTACACTAGCTGATGTACCCGTGCTTCGCTACGGGATTCTCAGAAAGACTGACTTGGTGGTTTTTCTAACTTAATCCAACATAGGTCATTACAAAAGCGTCAGTAGGAATGTAGCGATTGAAAGCAATGTTATCATATAAAATACTCGATCAAATGAAACACCGCACACTTTCAACGAACAGTACTACGGTGCCGATCTAAGAGTCCAAAGTTCCAGAGCTGGAATAAACAGCTCGCAGACTGCCGTGAACACTCCTCTGTCATTATTCCGTTAAACATGCACACTACTCATTCCAATCAGTGCCTCAGAGTAGGTATTGAATAGCTCAAATACTATGATGAACCAGTGTGTTATGAACCAGATATATCAGAAAATGTATGAACCAGAGGAATGGCATGCTAAAGAAGAACGTTATCTTACTCCCCAGCTACCTCCCGCCAATATACAGGCAGGCTGTTTCAGTCGGTACGACCAGGCGAGTTGGCCGTGTGGTTAGGGGTGCGCAGCTGTGAGATTGATATATATAGATTTATCGATACGACCACTAATGACATAAATAACTTATTTCAGAATTACATTTCAGGCCTTCCCCTAAACTACCATTTCACTCAGCTTGAATAAAATAATTTATAGCCTAGATTGTAGTGGTTCATCACCCGACATTACATGACGATTTTCATTAAATTATCTTCAGCCGTTTTCTCTTGATGCGTGTACATACAGACGGACAGACAGAAATTACGGGAAAGTAAAAAAAAAATGCATTTCCTTGTTACTGTGGACATGACAGACACAGAAATACAATTCATTTCAAATTCTGAGCAATGTACAGGCAAAACACTTACTTTATATATAGATTACAATTCAGGCCTTCCCATAAACTACCATTTCACTCAGTGTGAATGACATTATTGATAGCCTAGATTATAGTGACCTATTCCCCGACACTGCATACCAATTTTCGAGAAGATACGACCACTAATACAATACATTTTTGATAATTATATTTTAGGCCTTCCCCTAAACTACCATTTTTCTCAGCGTGTATAGCCTATATTGTAGCGACTTATTTCCCATGTTTGTCTACCGATTTTCATTAAGACACGACCACTAATAACATAAATATTTGAGAATTAAATTTCAGGCCTTCCCCTGAACTCTCATTTCACTCAGCGTGATTAAAATAATTCATAGCCTAGATTGTAGCGGTTAATCATCATCATCATTATCATCTGTTTACCCTCCAGGGTCGGCTTTTCCCTCGGACACAGCGAGGGATCCCACCTCTACCGCCTCAAGGGCAGTGTCCTGGAGCTTCAGACTCTTGGTCGGGGATACAACTGGGGAGAATGACCAGTACCTCGCCCAGGCGCCCTCACCTGCTATGCTGAACAGGGGCCTTGTGGAGGGATGGGAAGATTGGAAGGGATAGGCAAGGAAGAGGGAAGGAAGCGGCCGTGGCCTTATGTTAGGTACCATCCCGGCATTCGCCTGGAGGAGAAGTGGGAAACCACGGAAAATCACTTCCAGAATGGCTGAGGTGGGAATCGAACCCACCTCTACTCAGTTGTCCTCCCGAGGCTGAGTGGACCCCGTTCCAGCCCTCATACCACTTTTCAAATTTCGTGGCAGAGCCGGGAATCGAACCCGGGCCTCCGGGGGTGGCAGCTAATCACGCTAACCACTACACCACAGAGGCGGACAGCGGTTAATCACCCGACTTTACATTCCGATTTTCATTAAATACTCTTCAGCCGTTTTCTCGTTATGCGTGTACAGACAGACAGACAGACATTACGGAAAAGTAAAAAATGCATTTTCTTGTTACTGTGAACATGACCGATACAGAAATACCATTCTTTTCAAATTATAAGCAATGTACAGACAAAACTCTTATTTTATATACAGGGTGAAGCGAAATTCGCGCACTCGGGCGTCACAGCACGACTGCTCACATGCCAGCAATAAAAAAATGTCTTTCACAAAAGTTCGTCCTTCGAGTATATCCGGCAGAAAAAGGGCGTTGAAGAGTGGCAATCTGGCAACACTGTAACCACATGTAGGGTAACTACCTCTGTCAGCACGTATTGTTTGTACTGTACAGTTGGTGCAGTGGATACAGTTTTGGGTTAGCATTCAGGAGGTCGAGGGGTCGATCCTGGGTTGAGGCGTGTTTTTTTTATTTCATAAATGAAGTCCAGGTTGTATGGTATGTGGCAACTTAATTGTCAACAGCCATTGCAGCGGGTCATCTAGAAACCATTTGCACTTACATACTACGATCCTACAAATGGACGAACAATTGTTTTCCTTGGCCAGCTTTGAAAGACGTCCTTTCCACGTCGTGGGCGTGAATTTATTCACACCACTTCATATACTAAGTGCGAAACCTGTTTTCTTTCTACCCTCCTCCAATGATCTCATAGATTAGTAGGAACTATTATTCTTGCCTCGTTCAAGTCCATTATATTTCGTTAGGGCTTACGTTACCAGTAGGCCTAGCAAAGTATTTGTTGTGTTCAGCGTTACAAAATGTTGTAAATGTAGGATACATGAGACCTAAGGTACGGTGTCGTAATGTATAACAGTATGTAATGTCCGATGGGAATTAGTAAATAAAGAATTGCGCCTCAACCAAGGATCGAACCCTCTACCTCCTGCATGCCAACCCTAAACTATATCCACTGCACCCACTGTACAGCACGGTTAAACGTTGCTGACAGAGGTACTTACCGTACATGTGGTTACAGTGTTGCCAGATTGCCACTATTCAACGTCCTTTTTCTGCCTGATATACTCGCAGGACGCACTTTTGTGAAATACATTTTTTTATTGCTGGCATGTGGGGAGTCGCACTGTGACGCCCGAGTGCGCGAATTTCGCTTCACTCTGTATATAGATTACATTTCAGGCCTTCCCCTAAACTACCATTTTACTCAGTGTGAATAACATTATTGATAGCCTAGATTATAGCGACCTATTTCCCGACTTTGCATACCAATTTTCGTGAAGATACGACCGCTAATACAATAAATATTTGACAATTAAATTTAAGGCCTTTCCCTAAACTACCATTATTCTCAGCGTGTATAGCCTATATTGTGGCGACTTATTTCCCATCTTTGTCTACCGATTTTCAGTAAGACACGACCACTAATAACATAAATATTTGAGAATTAAATTTCAGGCCTTCCCTAAACTACCATTTCGCTCAGCGCGATTAAAATAATTTATAGCTTAGATAGTAGCGGTTTATCACCCGACTTTACATTCCGATTTTCATTAAATTCTCTTCAGCCGTTTTGTCGTGATGCGTGTACATACATACATACATACATACAGACAGACAGACAGACAGACAGACAGAAATTACGGAAAAGTAAAAAATGCATTTTCTTGTTACTGTGAACATGACCGATACAAATATATCATTCTTTTCAAATTCTGAGCAATGTAGAGACAAAACTCTTATTTTATATATATAGACTAGCAAGGTACCCGTGCTTCGCTACGGTATTATACTGAAATTTATGATTGAATGCTTATTGTTTTAGATATATAATCCTCCGAAATTCGCTATCTGACTCGTTTTCTGCGAGAATCCACCAAAATTCCCGATCTGACTCGTTTTCTATTATTTTACGGCACGTTTCCTCCCATTTTTCAATCTTCCTTTCCAGCAATCGATTTCGTACTTCCCGGGCTAGGCTCAGGTATTCCTCCCGGTCAGTTGGGTCCGTAAATCTTTGCCATCTTTTCCTATAAACATTTTTAATACGGATAAAATCCTTCAGGAGATCCGGCGTGGTGTCATATTGGGTGCCTTGGCGACACTGAACCCGCGGCCGGACTGCATTCTTAGTTAATACCCGTCCAGGAGCCTTTTCCAGCGCGATCCGCACATTTGACAATGGTCCGGAACATTATTATTATTATTATTATTATGAGTTGCTGGAATGGCTGATGACAGGGAAAACCGGAGTATCCGGAGAAAAACCTGCCCCGCCTCCGTTTTGTCCAGCACGAATGTCACATGGAGTGAGCGGGATTTGAACCACGGAACCCAGCTGTGAGAGGCCGGCGCGCTGCTGCCTGAGCAACAGAGGATCCTTATAAGTACATTATGAACAGTAAAATAAATTGGTCTCACCTCCTTCTACACCCCACCGCTGTTAAGTTTATTTACCGCCGCCTCCCCCCCCCCCCTCCAAGAGAAATTAAACGAAGGCTTGTTTCTTTATGTTTAAGGGAGATTCCAAACACCAATGTTCACGTCTATTACCTTCAGCTTTGAGATATAAGTATCCCCATAAAATAATTTACTTTTTGCACTTCATTTCACACTAATCCCCCCCTCCCCAAGTGAATTTTCCCGCAAAAGATACTAGTTTCTTTAATAGTAAAGGATCTGCTAAATATCAATTATCACGACTCAAAATACTTCAGTTTTTGATTTATGTGTCCTCATGAAAGGAATTCAACGCCTTTACACCCCCGCCCTCCAAGATGGCTTCCCCCCCCCCCCAAAAAAAAAACGCGTTTTTCTTTGTTTTTAAAGGAGATCCAAATACGAATTATCACGTCTGTAACAACTTTAGTTTTATTAGATATATGTATTCTCATACAATTAAGTCAATTAATTTTTCAATTCTTTCACCCCCCCCCCCCTCCCTTTCATGGATTTTCCGACAATACGTGCTTCTTTACTTTTAAAGCAGATTCCAAATATCAAATTTCAAGTCTGTAACATCTTCATTTTTGATATATCAGTAGCCTAATTAAAAGAATTCAACACCATTATCAGACACTTTTAACCCCCCCCCCCCCCGGCTCCACCCGAGTGGTATTTCCGAAAACTAAAAATACACGTTTTTTATGTTTAATAGAGATAAAAAATACCATTTTTCACATCTGTAACATGGTAAGTTTTTTGAGATATACTGTAAAAATTCTCATTTTAAAATTTCACCCCTTTTGAGTTTCCCTTAAGTGGAGTTTCCCAAAACATATCACCTTTCTTTACATTTACAGGAGATTCCAAACACCCAATTTTTACGTCTGTAACACTTTACGTTTCAAAGATATTCTGTATATATAGTCTTTCAAAAAATTCACCCCATTTTGTCACTCCTGTTTAACCGCCATTAATCGGATTTTCCAAAAAATTAAAAAATACGTGTTTCTTTATTTTTAAAGAATATCCCATATACAAATTCTTAGTTCTGTAATACCTTTCGTTTCTGAGATATATGTATCCTCATTAAAGGCATTCAACCCATTTTTCACCCTTTTAAATCCTTCCCACTGGGATTTAAGGAAACAAAAAAATACGTGTTCCTTTATTTTTAGAGGAGATTCTAAGTACCAATTTTACATCTGTAAATTTTAAAGTTTTAAGATGTAGACACACTCATTTTAAAAAATTCACCCCCCTTTCCACCCCCCAATATTTGGATTTTCCAAGAAACGAAAAATACGTGTTTCTTTACTTTTAAAGTAGATCCCAAATACCAATTTTCAGGTCTGTAATATCTTCAGGTTCTGAAATATAAGTAGCCTCATTAAAGGCATTCAACCCATTACTCACCCTTTTACACCCTTCCTATTGGGATTTTCCGAAAACAAAAGAATACGTGTTTCTTTATTTTTAAAGGAGATTCTAAATACCAATTTTTACGACTATAAACTATGAAGTTTTGAGATAGAGATACACTCATTTTAAAAAATCACCCCTTTTCACCCCCCTATTAATTGGATTTTCCAAAAACAAAAAATATGTGTTTCTTTATTTTTAAAAGAGTTCCCATACACCAATTTTCAGGTCTGTAATATCTTCAGTTTCTGAGATATAAGTAGCCTCATTAAAGGCATTCAACCGCTTTTTCACCCCTTTTCACTCCTCCTATTGCGATTTTCCGAAAACAAAAAAATACGTGTTTCTTTATTTTTAATGAAGATTCTAAATACCAATTTTTACATCTGCAAACTTTAAAAGTTTGGAGATATAGATACACTCATTTTTAAAATTCACCCCCTTTTTACCCTCCGATTAATTGGATTTTCCAAAAACAAAAAATACGTGTTTCTTTATTTTTAAAGGACATTCTAAATACCAATGTTTACCTCTATAATCTTTAAAAGTTTTGAGGTATAGATACACTCATATTAAAAAATCAACCCCCTTTTACCCCCACCATTAATTGGATTTTCTAAAAACAAAAAATACACGTTTCTTTATTTTTAAAGGAGATCCCAAACACCAATTTTCAGGTCTGTAACATCATCAGTTTCTAAGATATAAGTATTCTCTTTAAAGGCATTCTACCCATTTTTCACCCCTTTTCTCCCCTCTTATTGGGATTTTCCGAAAACAAAAAAAATACGTGTTCCTTTATTATTAATGAAGATTCTAAATACCAATTTTTACATCTATAAAGTTTAAAACTTTTGAGATATAGATGCACTCATTTTAAAAATTCACCCCCCTTTTCACCCTCGCATTAATTGGATTTTCCAAAAACAAAAAATATGTGTTTCTTTATTTTTAAAAGAGATCAAAAGTACCAATTTTGAGGTCTGTAATATCTTCAGTTTCTGAGATATAAGTAACGGTATCCTGATAAAGGCATTCAACCCTTTTTTCACCCTTTTTCACCCCTCCTATTGGGATTTTCTGAAAAAAAAAATACGTGTTTCCTTATTTTTAAAGAAGATTCTAAATACCAATTTTCACATGTGTAAACTTTTAAAGCTTTGAGATATAGACACACTCATTTTACAATTTCACCCCCCTTTTCACCCCCTTAGCGTCGGAATATCCAAAAATCCTCTCTTAGCGAGCACCTACATCATAATATGAATATATCCCCAATATTTCATTTCTTTATGTCCATTAGTTTTGGCTCGGCGATGATGAATCAGTCAGTCAGTCAGTCAGTCAGTCAGTCAGTCAGGACAAGCTACTTTATATATATAGATTACATTTCAGGCCTTCCCCTAAACTACCATTTCACTCAAAGTGAATAACATTATTGATAGCCTAGATTATAGCGACCTACTCTCCGACTTTTCATACCAATTTTCGTGAAGATACGACCTCTAATCTATATATATAAAATAAGAGTTTTGTCTGTACATTGCTCAGAATTTGAAAAGAATGCTATTTTTGTATCGGTCATGTTCACAATAACAAGAAAATGCATTTTTTACATTTCCGTAATTTCTGTCTGTCTGTCTGTCTGTCTGTATGTATGTACACGCATCACGAGAAAACGGTTGAAGAGAATTTAATGAAAATCGGAATGTAAAGTCGGGTGATGAACCGCTACAATCTAGGCTATAAATTATTTTAATCACGCTGAGTGAAATGGTAGTTTAGGGGAAGACTGAAATTTAATTCTCAAATATTTATGTTATTATTGGTCGTGTCTTAATGAAAATCGGTAGACAAACATGTGAAATAAGTCGCTACAATATAGGATATACACGCTGAGAAACATGGTAGTTTAGGGGTAGGCCTAAAATTTAATTGTCAAATATTTATTGTATTAGTGGTCGTATCTTCACGAAAATTGGTGTGCGAAGTCGGGAAATAGGTCGCTATAATCTAGGCTATCAATAATGTTATTCACATTGAGTCAAATGGTAGTTTAGGGGAAGGCCTGAAATGTAATCTATATATAAAATAAGAGTTTGTACATTGCTCAGAATTTGACAAGAATGGCGTTTCTGTATCGTTCATGTTCACAGTAACAAGAAAATGCATTTTTTACTTTTCCGTAATGTCTGTCTGTCTGTCTGTCTGTCTGTCTGTCTGTCTGTACACGCATCACGAGAAAACGGCTGAAGAGAATTTAATGAAAATCGGAATGTACAGTCGGGGGTTGAACCGCTACTATCTAGGCTATAAATTATTTTAATCGCGCTGAGCGAAATAGTAGTTTAGGGAAGGCCTGAAATTTAATTCTCAAATATTTATGTTATTAGTGGTCGTGTCTTAATGAAAATCGGTAGACAAAGATGGGAAATAAGTCGCCACAATATAGGCTATACACGCTGAGAATAATGGTAGTTTAGGGGAAGGCCTAAAATTTAATTGTCAAATATTTATTGTATTAGTGGTCTTATCTTCACGAAAATTAGTATGCAAAGTCGTTGAATAGGTCGCTATAATCTAGGCTATCAATAATGTTATTCACACTGAGTGAAATGGTAGTTTAGGGGAAGGGCTGAAATGTAATCTATATACAGAGTGAAGCGAAATTCGTGCACTCGGGCGTCGCAGTGCGACTCCCTACATGCCAGCAATAAAAAATGTCTTTCACAAAAGTTCGTCCTGCGAGTATATCAGGCAGAGAAAGGACGTTGAATAGTGGCAATCTGGCAACACTAAAACCACATGTACGGTAAGTACCTCTGTCAGCATCATGTATCCGTGCTGAGCAGTTGGTGCATTGGATAGGGTTTTGGGTTGGCATGCAGGTGGTAGAGGGTTCGATCCTGGGTTAAGGCGCAATTTTTTGTTTACTAATTTCCATCGGACATTACATACTGTAATACAGTAAGACACCGTACCTTAGGTCTCATGTATCCTACATTTACAACATTTTGTAACGCTGAACACAACAAATACCTTGCTAGGCCTACTGGTAACGTAAGCCCTTACGAAATACAATGGACTTGAACGAGGCAAGAATAACAGTTGCTACTAATCTACGAGATCGTTGAAGGACGGTAGAAAGAAAACAGGTTTCGCATTTAGTATATGAATTTGTGCGAATAATTTCACGCCCACGACGTGGAAAGGACGTCTTTCAAAGCTGACCAAGGGAAACGATTGTTCGTCCATTTGTAGGATCGTAGTATGTAAGTGCAAAGGGTTTCTAGAGGACCCGCTGCAATGGCTGTTGACGATTAAGTAGCCAGATACCATACCACCTGGACTACATTTATGATATAAAAAAAATACGCTTCAACCCAGGATCGACCCCTCGACCTCCTGAATGCTAACCCAAAACTGTAACCACTGCACCAACTGTACAGCACAAAGAATACGTGCTGACAGAGGTAGTTACCCTACATGTGGTTACAGTGTTGCCAGATTGCCACTCTTCAACGCCCTTTTTCTGCCGGATATACTCGAAGGACGAACTTTTGTGAGAGACATTTTTTTATTGCTGGCATGTGAGCAGTCGCGCTGCGACGCCTGAGTGCGCGAATTTCGCTTCAGCCTGTATATAAATTAAGAGTTTTGTCTGTACATTGCTTATAATTTGAAAATAATGGTATTTCTGTATCGGTCATGTTCACAATAGCAAGAAAATGCATTTTTTACTTTTCCGTAATTTCTGTCTGTCTGTCTGTACACGCATCACGAGAAAACGATTGAAGAGAATTTAATGAAAATCGGAATGTAAAGTCGGGTGATTAACCGCTACAATCTAGGCTATAAATTATTTTGATCACGCTGAGTGAAATGATAGTTCAGGGGAAGGCCTGAAATTTAATTCTCAAATATTTATGTTATTAGTGGCCGTGCCTTAATGAAAATCAGTAGACAAACATTGGAAATAAGTCGCTACAATATAGGCTATACACGCTGAGATAAATGGTAGTTTAGGGGAAGGCCTAAAATTTAATTGTTAAACATTTATTGTATTAGTGGTCGTATCTTCTCGAAAATTGGTATGCAAAGTCTGGGAATAGGTCACGATAATCTAGGCTATCAATAATGTAATTCACACTGAGTGAAATGGTAGTTTAGGGGAAGGCCTGAAATGTAATCTATACATGAAATAAGTGTTTTGCCTGTACATTGCTCAGAATTTGAAATGAATGGTATTTCTGTATCTGTCATGTCTACAGTAACAAGGAAATGCATTTTTTTATTTTCCCGTAATTTCTGTCTGTCCGCCTATATGTATGTATGTACACGCATCAAGAGGAAACGGCTGAAGAGAATTTAATGAAAATCGTCATGTAATGTCGGGTGATGATCCACTACAATCTAGGCTATAAATTATTTTATTCACGCTGAGTGAAATGGTAGTTTAGGGGAAGGCCTGAAATGTAATTCTCAAATAAGTTATTTATGTCATTAGTGGTCGTATAGATAAATATATATATATCAATCTCACAGCTGCGCGCCCCTAACCACACGGCCAACTCGCCTGGTCGTACCGACTAAAACAGCCTGCCTGTATATTGGCGGGAAGTAGCATGCCATTCCTCTGGTTCATACATTTTCTGATATATCTGGTTCGTAACACATTGGTTCATCATAGTATTCGAGCTATTCAATCCCTACTCGGAGGCACTGATTGGAATGAGTAGTGTGCATGTTTAACGGAATAATGACAGAGGAGTGTTCACGGCAGTCTGCGACCTGGTTATTCCAGCTCTGGAACGTCGGACTCTTAGATCGGCACCGTAGTACTGTTCGTTGAAAGTGAGAAAGTTTGCGGTGTTTCATTTGATCGAGTATTTTATATGATAACATTGCTTTCAATCGCTACATTCCTACTGACGTTTTTGTAATGACCTATGTTGGATTAAGTTAGGAAAACCACCAAGTCAGTCTTTCTGAGAATCCCGTAGCGAAGCACGGGTACATCAGCTAGTACAATATATATTTGACAATTAAATTTCAGGCCTTCCCCTAAACTACCATTTCACTCAGCGTGATTAAAATAATTTATAGCCTAGATTGTAGCGGATCATCACCCGACTTTACATTCCGATTTTCATTAAATTCTCTTCAGCCGTTTTGTCGTGATGCGTGTACATACATACAGACAGACAGACAGACAGACAGAAATTACGGAAAAGTAAAAAATGCATTTTCTTGTTACTGTGAACATGACCGATACAAATATATCATTCTTTTCAAATTCTGAGAAATGTACAGACAAAACTCTTATTTTATATATATAGATAGATTTCTCGAAGAACTTTCTTCGGAGGAAATTAGAAAATATCACAAATTAGCGGACTGCGAAAACTCGAAAAACGAAAATAAAACCTGAAAATCGTACGCCTATTGATCCAAACGATATCTGAGAATTAATCCACACGATCCGTGGATAATCTGACATTCAACAAGTAGTATTTCAGATTTACATTTAATTAAGTTTATCCACCAGGCAAATATCCTGTCAGATATGGGAACACTCGCCGAATGGACCCTTAATTGAACCAAATTGACTATCAGTTGCTTTGGATAGGTTGCGAAATACTACTGGAAAGAATGGTATTCACTACAAGTTAACAGCAGCAGTCATATATAAAAATAAATTTCCACCATGTATTGTCATCTCGTTACACTTTTAAGTTATAGAATAATCCCGATGCTGAAACATGCATCACCCAAACCGCTGTTCAGAAGGAACGAACAACAACTCGATCAGCGAGGATCTTACGTTACGTCGTTCTGAAGGAACAAAACTGCGAAATGCAGGAAACACTTATTCATCATGCATTTAGAAGAAATGCCACACACCGAAGTTAAAGAAAAAGTGGTAAATTACTTGAAAAATATGTTTATAAAACCAACTTTCAGGTTATAAACGGTAACATTCAGTTTAATAAACTTACAAGTCCACATGATAAATGCAACCTTACCAATTAGTAAACAAAACATCCAATTGAAAAATACCAACATCAAGAAGAAAACAAGCACAATACTTACCGAAGGGCAGTAGCATTTAAAAAATATGAAGCGTGGAGGGCAAAGACGAGAATAAAAAGGCCAGGGTCTTACATAACTTTGACAGGTTGCCAGGTAAATACTGCTAGCTACTAAATGACACACCAGATAAATTTAAAAATGAAGAAATTTACTAAGCAAATGTAATTTGAAAATGGTATAAAATAAGAATAAAAATATATATATATCCCTTTTTCTAAAATTTAAGAATGCAATCAAACTAAATGAGAAAAACAGTATTTTAAAATAAGGTTGAAATTAAGGAGAAATGAAGCTCACATTAACATAGGCTTCCGCCAAAATTAAGGTTTGAAAATTCATTAATAACTCATTACCTTACATATAGAAACATTAAAATTATTTAAAAATTGGTTGCAACCGATATGCGGGCCCGCGATATAAAATCACTTTAAAATCGAAATTTTGCTACACTACTAAAATACTAAATTACAAGACGCACACAAGCACACACGTAAAAGAAGAAAAATTAGTGGCTCCAACCGCGAATAAACATTACTCCAAAGAAACGAGCTAGATGAAAACACAATACAATAATAGCGTACAGCAACTCCAACAAAAGAAGTATATTAAAGGAAATTTACAATTAACGGTGCACTCATAAAAATAATAAAGAACACAGAAACACCAAACAGAAGCTACCCGTTACCGACGCGAAGCCAAGATCCCATAATAATCCTCAAAGCCACCCAAAATATTAACGTATCTTCAGATTAGATAAGAAGGGATGACATGACGTAATAAAGACAAAAGCAAGGAACACAAACAATGGGAGAAAAGATAATAAGACAACGAAAGAAATCTCCCATTATTAAACTTAATTTTGACCAGCAAATTTCAATTTTAAGATTTTAAGTTATTAAAATAATATTAATAATTATTATTTATCCAAGAGGTGATAGTACCAGTTTACATTAGCCTTACTTAATCAATTCACCAGCGGTTTACATACTTTAGAACAGAGGGGGCCGTGGAATGCGCTACGATGCGAATATGAGGTGTCATTAATTAAGGCCCGTAACAATGCGATAATTATCACGTACAGATAACCAGCCACGAAGGCAATAGGACAACATCAGACAGCAAAAACCACCAACCAGGAAAAAATTAAGGGAGAAAACACGCACCGAAATGAATTACAAAAAAAGTAATAATAATAATAATAATAATAATAATAATAATAATAATAATAATAATAATAATAATAATAATAATAATAATAATAATAGTAAGGTTCATCACCATAATGAACATCAAGAAAAACAGTTGGCAGTAATGCACACCGACAGAAACGTAAGATAAAATCACTTACACAAAATATCACCTCATAGATGCATAACTAGCGATCCCGAGCTCCCTACATTACATTAAATTTTCTTTTCAAATATATATCAAATTTTGCTTATAAGGTTACACTATACCAAATTTGTCGTTTATAATGTTGCTCATGTCCACGATGAAATTACTCACACTAGTGCCTGAACGAACGGGATCCCTTCAATAAATTATAATTTTCAGTACTTACTTGGAGTTAAGATATCCAAACTTACAAGACACTTGAAACTTTTAATACCGATAACGGTTAACTCACTTCACCAAGTTTACATGTTACATTAAGAAAATATTAAGGTTGGAGCACACTGGATAACTTCAAAAAAAATAACAGGGCCTAGCCCTCACATTACTCTTTAACCGCCGGAGTCAAGCTCCATTATAATAGCTTTCCCTTCTCGCCAAGCCGTCTGCTTGGGAGCTTCATACAACACAGCCATCTTGGAGAGTCACGGCAAGCAGACTGCTACAGACTACTGAGCTCACACCGAGCTAGGCGAGTAGCCAGTCCCATAATTCAATGCGTGCACCGCGAAAATGCGCAGAAGTTACAAATGATAGTTCGGCGCATTACAGAGTCCAGTCAAATGCCTGACAATAATGGATAGATAACTTGAATTAAATTGGTCTGGTAACTTCCACAGTTAGGAAACAGTTCCAACAATGGCCGATAATACAGATAACGGCTGGATCAACATGTCGACATTACAGATGAATAAATAAATACACTTAGATGCTTTGATGTAATAATTCAGTTATGTCCAGTAAATATTAGTTCCCATTTTCACATTACAATAAAATAAAATCAAAAATACCAAAACAATCTAGGGAATTCTTTCCTTTACAACTATGAATACCATTACAGATTTATCTATTTTTTGTTTGTCCCAACAAACTAACTACAAAATTATTGATCGACCACAGTCAACTTTTATAAAAATGAAAGAACGAAAACTTGAAAATAAAATATATTCCCAACAGACGAATCGAACCCGCATTCGTAACTCAAGTCTCACATAAATAAGCTAAGTGTCAACACGCACACACAAAGCAATCGGACGTCCGAACGTCAAAACAATTAAGCCCGTAAACAAAATAAAATACTAAAGTTTAATGAACTCAAACGCGCGTGTCAAATAGCAGTAATACTCAGTCACCATTAGCCAAGTATCCAATGTTGGACAACCCTCACTTTCATGCCATTAGTGGTTCCATAATCTTATGTAAACAGCTTCCAGCTGGTAAGGGTTTTGCCGAAACATGGCCTCAATATGACTTTGCTAACACTCTTCGCATTGCATACACTACTGCAGACACTGCCATCGTTCAAGTCACTTTGCAAAAACACCTAACCTAAGACTTGAATATATAAAGACGACACCTAAATCTATCGCCAAGCCTACATAGTGCCTACACACCCTAACAGTAACATCTATGTACACACACACCTTCCTAAACCTATCGTTGAGCGTAAATGGGGATGTCTGCTCATCAGTATACTCCTATGATACGCGTAACGCCCTAAATCTATCGTCGAGCGGAAACTGAGATATCTACGCATCCCCTTTCATTGTCAGGCGAAATCGTATCTTCAAACACATTCTGTGATATTTAGCTGGAGACCTTGTCGAAACTATAGCACACAATGAAACGAATCTTTCCACAAAATGAACGCAAGTTTGAAAATGCAACTAAGTCTATCTTGTCAATAAAACGTGAAACTGAAAATAAATAACGCGTGGCAAACAATCCACAACTCAGACACGATCTCGACATACGCAATGAAATTTGGAAAAATAATAATGAATTTCAGCACACTTCTAACATTCCGTGAATATCACCAAAACAGTAATCATCACCACCGCAAAACTCCATACTGTAATTGTAGGGTGATGCCCAAAATTGCCTACAATCCCACTATTCCAAACATTCCTATCCATAAACTATCCAGTGAAGCGAAATTCAATGAATCTACACAGCCAAACCATCACTTTAATAATGTCCAATATCTCATCCCACAATGTTTACGATTTAATGATAATTTATTGTCTCGTAATTTATGAAATTTACTGAATGGAAATTTGTTATAACAGTCAAATAACACCGACCGTGTATTCAGAATGGCCTTCTATCCTTGAGATCGCGTACTGTAACATTCATTATGCTGACTTTATATAAATCGTCATTTGGACTTAACTGCCAAGAGCTACAATCTTCTAGAGAAATTGTTTTTTCACTGGGAGATCTTGACTTGAAATCATAATGTGCGTCACAAAGCACTCATTTCGAACCAACCTTCACCCGGTCAGCTGTTCCGGATTGCTAATGGAATCTCAATACAGCCTGCCTCACAAATATCACAGTTAATATACAGCCTGTCTCAAAAATCGACAAATATAGCCTGTCTCAAAATTCATCTTCATTGCCTATCACGGCGGCATTACTCATGAAATACAGGATTTCTATGCCTTCAACATCTACACAACTATTCTCTCAACATATCATTCCGGCACAATCCATTTCTTCCTGTTTCAAAACCTTTCCAAACCTCAATACTCCCGTGACGAACAATTTTATAAGGATCTATTCATTTACTTTATTACAACATTCGGACCTCAAGAACACAATAACACACCGTGATCTCCTATATCACCGATATACGCGATATCACAAAAATTACCTTCCCACGAATAAATATAACTTTATCAGACTTCACTGGATTTCGAGACGAACGCAGATCTCACTCAACGTATCTGTTAAATACAAATTTAACATCGAAAATTTATCCGGCTGTAAATATTATTATTATTATTATTATTATTATTATTATTATTATTATTATTATTATTATTATTATTATTTCGACAAAAATTCTGAGCTCATACGATATTCGAAATTATTGCATTCACCACGACTACATTATCGTTATCACCTTCCTAACCTTACTCAGTTTAAACAATATCTCAAAGAATGTTAACACATTATTTAAACTTCGCATTTTACAGTCTCTCGACGTGAATTTTACTGCCCTGAAGAATTTCACACGACGACCAGAAATATAACACTTTCGCCTGATCATTATTAAATATTAATTCGACACACGCACTGAAAATTTTATTGGAACAAACAAATTCTATTCTACAACATTAATACAAATATAGACATAGAGCTGTAACAGTAGTCGTCTTGGAGATTCCGGCTACATTTAGCCAGCTGCCATCCTATTTAGCCGTTCATGGCTACAGTATACATCATCTTCTTATATAACTTACAATACACAGATTTTACACTCGCTATCGATTAACACCACAATTGACGTGTTTTAACATGCGACGAACCTCCTTCCCTACTGGCGACTGCGACTGTTTTCCCAGGACTGTGCTTAGTTCACCCTAATAATGGCCAGGTGTTTCAATAGATAACAAAAATCAGATCTCACTGGTTAGCCTCCAGACTCCCTTTGACAATATCAAGCACACGCAATGTAATACAGAGAGAAAGTCAGCTACGTATTTTAAACAGATATCTATGCCTTCATAGTTTTCGTCGGCGGAAGCTCAGGAAAGTTTCTATCACCTTTTATTTAATACTCTACTTGAACCATTGACACGAATATATAACAAGTTACTTTGAGAAACAAACCCCGCACTTTCTTGTAGACGAGCGACGTGGATTCCACCGTCCAGACCTTCAGATAGATTGAGTAAAAGTAGATGGAGGGGATTTCTTTTATACCCTCTGAGAGGACGCCACCCACACCATGAAGCTTGGTGGTGCAATCTGCTAATTCCACATCCATTGGACCAACTTTCTTGAAATTTATTCCACAAATTCGGATAAAATTATAATTCATTGTGGTGTTCACTTTATAGTATTCCCATACTTGCAACGGACGTAATAAATTTATTTCTGACATGTAATTTCGCGGTCTTTCTTCAGAGATGACCTCGACACGTGTCGCAAATCCGCGAATATAACGCCAACTTTTCTCCAGGGTTAATTACATTTAAATTCACCCTGGGGATTCTATCTTCATGTAAGGTTTATTAATAATTTAGATTCTTTATTACTGGATTAACCATGTCGCCAAAATCTCTCGTTATGAAGGATTTTTCCATAATTTATAAATTATTCAGTACTCGATATCAACCGAAGTACCCCAGCATTTCACGAGATGGTGGCTCGCTTGTCACGGTGAGTTCTGTTCCCACGAGAGAGCGAGACTTTTGAAATAAAACATGGAATAAAACATTGCTACTCTCAAAAAATTTATTTGTAGCTGAAATAAATATCTGGAATTATTTTTCAACGTAGAATTATGGGTTCAGTACATTTATGAAAGAATACCTCGGTAGATAAACGTACACCTAGAAATAAAAGAAGATCAAATGTTTGACAGTATAGCCTACCATTTTTGTATCTTCATAGCGCAGCAGTAGTGTTGTCATTTTTTGTACTGAAAGTTATCGTTTTTTACATGGAATTTCCTTTCCATGAAAATTACATTTTCGTGGTTTTTACATGGAATAAACACCAAATATTTGAAGAAGAAGTGATTCATAAACGTTATTTTCTGTGTGTTAATAAACTAGGTTAAAATAAGCACAAGTTCTTGAACTATTCAATCTTCTATTGAAATGAAAATGAAATGGCGTATGGCTTTTAGTGCCGGGAGTGTCCGAGGACACCTTCGAGTCGCCAGGTGCAGGTCTTCTGATTTGACATCCGTAGGCGACCTGCGCGTCATAATGAGGATGAAATGATGATGAAGACGACACATACACCCAGCCCCGGGCCAGCGAAATTAACCAATGATGGTTAAAATTCCAAACCCTGCCTGGAATTGAACCCGGGACCCTTGTGACCAAAAGCCAGCACGCTAACTATTTAGCCATGGAGACAGACAGATTTCTAATTATTTTACGCCACATCGGTTAAGAAAGATCTTATGACTTCCATGATCTGGGGTAGGGCAAGGTTTTCGAAGGAATTAAGGTACAGCCCCAGCATTTGCCTCGTGTGAAAATGAGTAACCACGGAAAAGCATCCTCAGCGTTGCTGCAGTGGGTTTCGGACCCACTATCTCCCACATGCAGGCTAACAGCTACACGTCTCAAGCCACGTAGCAAACTCGCTTTGTCTTAAATATTCAAATCGGCTTGTAACCATCGAAATAATCTGTGTTTATTCTCAGTTTAACCTCACTCAAGTCAGAGTGTTCCCAAGTTCTTTGAGATTTCTACGAACAAATTAATCGGATAAACTTCTGACACTATACAGTTTATAACACAAACGGTTTCCAGACCTTTTTTTGGAATTTGTCTCTGTTATGTTTAATATTTATCTTGAAAATTCACGCGTAAAACTACCAATTTATCACGCTGTGAAGGTTAGGTTTACATTCACTTTATGGTAGACTTGTATAAACTACCTTGCCCTATCGATAGATCTGATATTGGAAATCGAGAGCCTAATTTTCGTACAGTTGCAGAGAGTAATGGGTTCCTTTTACTTCAGACATCTTTAGGGTAATCGATTTTATGACAGCCATTCACTTAGACGATCCTCCATTAAAATCCACAGAGACGTGCATAGAATCCCTATAAGCCATTTAACACCCTTGTAGTCTATTTAAATCGAGACAGAACTTATTATTATTATTATTATTATTATTATTATTATTATTATTATTATTATTAAACGCATTCCAGTAGGTAGATATCGCAGTTGCAATACTCGTTTTCATGAACAGAGCAGCGAAATAAAATCTTATTTTTCCTCGTTCTTTTTCGAGTAAACTGGGATCGGTACAGAGTGGGGCTTGGGTCCAGTTTTACGGCCGAATGCCCTCCCTGGCGCCAACCCAATATGGGAGGATATATTTACCATGCGTGGTCATTGACAGTAGTTGTATTTCAAGTAGATGAGAGAAAACGATCACGAACACCCTGGCCCAGAGCCAGAGAAATTAACTGTACACAATTAAAATATTCAAACTGCCCTACAATCGAACTCGGGACCCTCAGGCCCGAAATCCAGTACGCTGACCACTCAGTCAAGGATCTGGCCTAGCAGCGGAACAACGAATATAGCAAACATCTACATCAAAATATAATATCACAAGAAAATTTATCAAAACGATAAAAATCATGATAACGGCCGAAGAAGAATCAAAAAAATAAATACATAACCACAAAGAGAAGAAATACCCGACAATTTTAACTGCCGGGTATTTAGTTACGAGAGTTTAACATAAAAGTTAAAAGTAAGCTAATAAAAAATAAATATGACATTTAAAGAACAAAATGTGCCCTTATGTGTAACATAATTACAACGCGTTTACTCAGATACTCACTTAATATTTACAAAATATACCTTACAATATTCAATTACAAGTAGTGGCGCATGATAACTACAAGGCAATCAGACAAGAATTCACAGAAAACTTCAATATTCCCAATGCAGTTCGCTTAAGGGAACCGGGTGTTGTGAAATGACCAAAAATGGCTATTTTTGTGTTTAGGCTCAAAAAATTATCCTCTCTTTTCCGAATACGGCAATATATTGCAAATTATACTTAGGACCTCTTTTGAGGTTATAATGGATATTTTAATGTAACCATGGACACGTCTGCGAGTTGTTTTGCCACGCCCTCTGTTTTTTCACCAATATTTCATTTTCTACTTGTTGTAACTGAGAGCGGTAAAGTTTGTCTTCTGGAATTGTTCTCTTCGTCACATTGGCTAGCCTGAGTCTACTTTAACGATCTTCAATTGTTTTCCCGCCTATTTAATGCTTATGTTTGCATGTCATATCCTCTTTCGTTTACATTGCGATTGTGTTCAGTCATGTGTATCTTGCTTGTGATTTATTTTCTAAGTGTAAAAAGAGTTTTCCACACAAAAATTCCGTGGAAACCGGTATACACCATCTGAGAAGAAACAGGCATGTGAAGAAGCTATTTATAATGAAGTTACTGACCAAGATACAACTCCGCCTGCGTCCGGAGGTTATGATCGTCAGAAAGAGAGTAAGTGAAAGCAGCTAAAAACGCATATATGAAGTTATGCCAGCAGAGCGCCTCAATATTCTACTAAGGAAGGCAGAACGAGAAGAAGACAAGAAAAGAGAAGAAATTAAGGGAATGAAGATGATTAATGCCCTGAAATGTTTTCAAATCGTGGGCAAGTTCTTATTCGAACTTCTTCATTTTCCTCAATATGGCATTTTTGCTCAATTATGTACCATTTTCTCGGAAACTACAAAGTGTACAGACAAAACGTCTCTCTCACATACTGAGAGAATACCAACTCGTACACTATAGCAGAATGGATTTGATTTCTTTAGTAGTTATTGATATAATAATTAAATATGAACAAAAATGGTTTTAAAAAGGGCTCAAAAATTTTGATCGATTAGAATTTTTTTAAATCAACCATAAAAGCAATCACTATAAATCTGCCATAGAGTATTATGCACGTGCACTTCACTGTACATACCAATATTCACGACTCTGTATCATCTATCTCACCAGACAAATGTACACAAGAAAGCAATGAATTTTCGTTTTCAAAATTAGTAAATTTCCTTCACTGCTCACTGGATCAATTAATCCCTACTAAATTCGACCTATGTATACCCACAAGTAATTGTAACAATACTTCGAAATTTCACAAAGATTGATCGAGTAGTTTAGATGATATTAAGGATTAATCGATGACCGGCATTTACACTACCGGTATTATTATTAAACACTCATAAATGGCTATAGATATAATTCTTCAGCTTAAAACAATTTTCTGTGTCACTGGAGCTAACCTGGGTCATTTAGTGTTTTGGCAACCTTTTTAAGACAGAACGCCATTTTCAGGTTAGAAAATGGACCCGAGAGTGACAACTTTCTCTCGTTCCTTCCTTCCTAGAGTCTACGCGTACCCTCCCTGAATTTCTTAATGAGTGCAATCAGTTAACAACACGAAAGATTACTTTTAATTGGTTAAACTCTCGAAACTAATCAATACCTGCACCTTAAACCTTGCATGAATGATACCAATGAACACTAGACTAAACCATGTCTGAAATTTTCAATCAATCAATTAATCATTCACTACTGATCTGCATTTAGGGTAGTCGCCCAGGTGGCAGATTCCCTATCTGTCGTTTTCCTAGCCTTTTCTAAAATGATTTCAAAGAAACTGGAAATTTATTGAATATCTCTCTTGGTAAATTATTCCAATAGCTAACTCCTTTTCCTATAAATGAGAAATTGCCCCATTGTGATCTTTCCTAATTTTCAAGACACCACTGAAACGTATTCGTTTACCAATGTCATTTCACGCCATCTCTCCACTGACAACTCGGAACATACCACTTAGTCGAGCAGCTCGGCCCGTTTCTCCCAATTCTTCCCAGCTCAAACTTTGCAACATTTTTGTAACGCTACTCATTTGTCGGAAATCACCCAGAACAAATCGAGCTACTTTTCTTTGGATTTTTTCTAGTTCTTGAATAATGTAATCCTGGTGAGGGTCCCATACACTGGAACCATACTCTAGGTGGGGTCTTACCAGAGACTTATATACCCTCTCCTTTACATCCCGACTACAACCCCTAAATACCCTCATAACCATGTGCAGAGATCCGTAGCCTTTATTTACAATCCCATTTATGTGATTAACCCCAATGAAGCTCTTTCCTTATATTAACACCTAGATACTTACAGTGATCCCCATAAGGAACTTTTACCCCATCAACGCAGTAATTAAAACTGGGAGGACTTTTCCTATTTATGAAACTCACAACCTGACGACCTGTCTCCTCTAGCTGCCAGCTCCTAACTGAGTCCCCGTCCCTGGGCGGACACCGCTTATATGTGTAAGTGCGGGTGTGCGTGTAATGAGTCCAGAATTGCCCGGGACGGGGCGTCAGCAGGATTGTCAGCAGAGGCGACAGGTCGCCACGAGAGGGTGACACCCCTCTCGATTGTTTTCTTTATTAATGCAATAAACAATACAAGTAAATAGTTGTGAACATGGAGCACAGGACCCCGTCCTGTGCGCGAAGACCACAAAGCAACTGCACTATCAATATACACTGTTACACTATTATATACAGGTGGTAAGTCTCTTAGAGCCATGTGGCGGCCATGATGGCCGCTGCTGTTTCTGCGGCGTGGATCGGAGCAGGTATCCCGTAAGCTTGCGCCCATCCTTGATTAATCTGGTAGGAGATTGCAGCAATAGAGCGGGGAGTAGCGTCCGAATATAAGATGATCTCCGGCTCGTTGCATCCCATGCGTCTCGGTGTTGCGATGATATCGTCGGTCAGGAGACGACGAACCCAAAATAGTTCTCTGGATAATATATGTTATGGTATGAACCTGGGCCAACCCATAATATAGGTGACCCAGCTCATGTAGCCGGCAATTTGCAGAATTTCTTCATCGGTAGCCTGTGGCACCAGGCGGAGGAGTTGACGGATCCGTCGCTGCGAAGCATGGTGAAGAGTCAGCTCTTGCGACGGAATGTCAATGGTGACACCCAAGTAGGTAAAAATAGGAACCGGTGCAAGGATGGACTTGCGACGGTTCACTGTTATTCTCAAGATGACCTCCATGTAAAGGACGATGTCTTCAGCCAGGCGCTGTGTCATCTGTGGGGAGTGAATCAGCCAGTCATCGAGATAGGTTATCATTTGTATCTGGAATCCCTGAGCTAGAACTTCTCCTACTGCATCGGCCCATCTCTGCATCACGGACGGGGCAAGAGCATGCCCCATCGGCAGTCGTGTTCATACGTAGGTCCGATTGCGGTAACATACACCATAGTTGAAGATGGAGTGCGGATGTAGAGGAAGTTGATAACATTCGCTCCGTAGATCGATTTCAATAGCAAGATGGTGGGGTGGTATCTTCTGTAAAGAGGCTGCCGGGCTCTCGAGGCGGAAGTGCGGCTTGCGGATGAAGGGTGTCCATGGCGATAGGTCATAAATCACCCTGGCCGACCCATCTTCTTTTGGAACTAAGAAAAAAGGGAAGGCGTTATTCGGAGAAGCTGGTTGTAGTATACTATGGTCGACGAGATCCTGTACAACAGTGTCCATGATTTGAGATGGACGGGTGGTACGAAAGACTGGTGGGGCGTCTCGGGGCCAGGGTAAAGAAACACCCTGGTCGAGAATTAGGGAGCCGTAACGCCCCAGGGGTGTGTCAAGGTATGGCACTGGGTGTGCTGGAGGCACGGCCACTGAGGTGTAGTGGTCGGGCGCTGGTCTGGGACGAAGTACCGGAGGATGGAGGGGATCCGAATGAGGATCACGACGAGATAGGGGTCGCAGGAAGCTAGCGTCGTCGAAGTCTTCCAGTAGGCTGTCTTCGTCTGAGTCCGGAGCACTGTCATCATACCATTGCGTGCTGTTCATCTCACAACATTATCGAGGTCATTTTGCAGTTGCTCACAATCTTGTAACTTATTTATTACTCTATACAGAATATCATCATCCGCACAAAGCCCTGTCTCTGATTGCACTTCTTTACTCATATCCTTTATATATACAAGAAAATATAAATGTCCAAAAATACTGCCTTTAGGAATTCTCCTTACTCTAATTTTCTGAGATCTTTATTTCTAGAAATGTAGCCACCCATTCAGTCACTCTTTTGTCTAGTCCAATGGAAATATGGACAGAGTTATTCAATAAATGCCTCAGCTCAGGAGAAATTCCAGATAGCTGGAGAAAGTCGACAATCAAAGTCCTATACAAGGGATCAGGGGATACAAATAATCCGAATTCTTACCGTGGTATAGCACTTGAAAATAACATATTTAAAGTCTATACAAAGTTACTCAACAAACGCCTCACGGAGACAATAGCTCCATTGATTCCAGACCAACAATTTGGCTTTAGAGAAGGAAGGTCCACCTTACAGGCCGTATGTAATCTTCTTAATGACAATGACCAAGCGCTGAGACATCCAAAAGGCAAATTCAGAACCGTCTTCATCGACTACACAAAAGCCTTTGATTTGTTGAATAGGACAAAACTCGTAGCAAAAATGGAATCCATGATAAACGGAGGAAATGAAGTTACAACAGCCATAAGAAATATACTGAACTATAACAGAATACAATTTTTTTTTTTTTTTTTTTTTGCTAGGGGCTTTACGTCGCACCGACACAGATAGGTCTTATGGCGACGATGGGATAGGAAAGGACAAGGAGTTGGAAGGAAGCGGCCGTGGCCTTAATTAAGGTACAGCCCCAGCATTTGCCTGGTGCGAAAATGGGAAACCACGGAAAACCATTTTCAGGGCTGCCGATAGTGGGATTCGAGCCTACTATCTCCCGGATGCAAGCTCACAGCCGCGCGCCTCTACGCGCACGGCCACTCGCCCGGTAAAGAATACAAATAAAGGACGGAATAACAACTTCAAGAGAGATGCTGCAAACAAATGGGGTTCTACATGGGGATCCCATCAGCCCCAACCTATTCAACATCGCCACCGCAGATATCGTGAAGATCTTAGAAAAATCGAATTCATTATCTTTATGTATGTATGCAGACGACATGGTCATAGGTTCCTCAAACAGACTTGAATTACAAGAAGCACTAAACGACTTACATAGCTGGGCAGAAGAAAATGACTTCAGTATAAATAGTAACAAAACAAAATACATGGTGTTCCGGAAAGGTGGAAGATTAGCAACAGAGGATAAAATGACTTTAGGAGGGAAAGAACTGCAGACAGTAAACTACTATAAATATCTAGGAATCACTCTACAAACAACACGCAATTCATTCAGGATACACGTAAAGGAAAGAATAACAGCTGCTATAAGAGGAATATATGACGTAAAGAAAATAACCAGTCCATCCCTCCAGACGGCTATGATCTTATTTAATGCCAAAATATCGCCAATGCTGACCTACGGATTAGAATTGATATGGGAAATCCTATCTTTTCAAACCTAAACTCAATGGAGAATGTAAAAGCCCGATATCTGAAAAGAGCACTTGGAGTGGCAAGAACAACACCCTCCAGGCTTGTTTGCGAATTGGCAAGAGAAACCTTATACATCGAGGACTTACGTTACGAACTATACCTGCCATCTACTGAGCAAGCGACAAAACTGATCCAGACAAGAGAGAAAAAGCGCGAAGAAATCCATCTGGACTTCTATAGCACAAATGCAATTATCGACAGGAGATGAGTAAAAGAAAATCAAGAACTTAGAAATGTAATTACAAGATTGGCAATTCATGGCTTTCACCTTAAAATTTATAAAAACAAAAAGTTTCATGAACCAAACAATGAATGTGGATGTGCATTGTGTAATAACGTGTCCTAAACGAGAAAGATCGATAGTGGACTATAGCAAAGAGTAACTATATAGGTGCGAATTTTCCTTTTAACTTCATCTATGTACATTAGTATACAATAATAATAATTACTTATGACTTTAATGTTAACTAATCGGTTTAGTGTAAGAGAAGGCCCAATGGCCTTAACTAGTCCAATAAAGACATTTATCTATCTACCTTTAGTATATCTCCAGATATTAAATCCAGCCGCTCTTGTAGTTTTCAACTTGTGTATCTTATTGTAAATGTAGCTGTTATCATAGGTAAATTTTAATACTTCTTTATATTAGTCAGCTCCTCTAACTGTCCGGCTCCATAACTAAATGGTTAGCGTGCTGGCCTCTGGTCACAGGTATCCCGGGTTCGATTCTCGGCAGGGTCGGGAATTTTAAACATAATTGGTTAATTCCCCTGGCACGGGGACTGGGTGTATGTGTCGTCTTTATCACAATTTCATACTCATCACGACGCGCAAGTCACCTCAAGTCAAATCAAAAGACCTGCACCTGGCGAGCCGAAGGCCTCGGACACATTCCGGTACTAAAAGCCATACGCCATTTCATTTCATTTACCTCCTCTAACTGGACATTACCTATACTTGTAACCAACAATCTTTACATGCTGCTGAATGAATACTTCCGTCCATTGAAGATCTTCACATACACACTCACCTTGTTCATTAATGATTCCTGAAATCTCCTTCTTTGAACCTGTGTCTGTCTTAAAGCACCTATATATACACTTCCAGTTTTCACTAAAATGTTTATGACTGCCAATTTTGCTTCCCACTTAAGAAGAAGACCTGAACACCTCGTGTTAATAATGTTATTTGCACGGAGCACTTTAGCCTTGACCTGACATACTTATCCAGGCCGAAACTGAGGTAGAATGCCTTCCCGAACGTATTCCCTGCCTATCCCAGTTAGGTACAGCCATCAGCGCATCACCTGAGGACTAAAATTGAGACAGAGGCTGATATGCCTTAATTTTCCGTTTGGATGACATTGTAAATAATAATGGTTTGCAGAAAAGGAAAGAACCACGATCCAGGGATGTTGATACACTCGAGCCAAGTAATATGGTATTGAAGGGGCTATCAGTGCCATTAATACTGTTCAGGTGCAAAAGGAAGAGCTTTGAAAACAATAGACTATACTCCTATTATAGTTCGGTAGTCCACATTACAACTAAAATATTCTAGCTTTTTTTATTCAGGGTGTTCAATCCGAGGACGAGGAAGATGGAGACAACTGTAAACATGCACAGTGTCAAAAGAAAGAAGAGAAATTGAAATTGATATTTAGGAAGATGAGAGCTTCACTGAGACGTCCGAGAATAATCATTAGAAATTTACGAAGAAGGAATGCTAGGATGAAGAAAAGAAAGCGACAACTACGAAAACTTTATTTCGCGACTTGAAATCAAAATGGTTAAATACACATGAGTGCGCTGTTCGGCTTACTGATATTTCAGGTGTTCGACTAAGACACTTATTCAGAGTGTAACACGAAAACATCCAGGGAATAACAATTAGACAACATTTCACCAAAGTTACGCAATTCAATGGACAGTAATGCTCAAAGTTGGACTATGATTGCAGTGCTTGTTTTTATCAATTTGTGGTCTGTGATCTGCTTCAGTTTGATCAAATGTACAGTTGTATATGTTACAATTTTGTGTACAATATAGTATATTATAATTAGGTGCCTTGTGCTTGAATAGGAAGAAAACAAAATTTTAACCACATTTCTCCCTCATTACGTAACGCACAGTTGTGCCGAATGGGCGTGGCTTCAAGAGTTTCCCCACCCTGGGAACTGGACCCGCTTTCTCCACAGGCTAGCAGTGATGAGAGGCCACTGCATTACTCTTCTCACCAGTCTGGTTGTGTAATTCCATCATCAGCATCCCTAAAGATGGATGTCTATAGATTCTCACTGTTGCAGTGGGAAAATCTATATCTTCATTCATTCGTATGATCCACTGATAGTTTCACTAACTTTTTCAATATTAATACTGATATTATTTGAAATGTCAATTTACGCAATTTTATATGGAAACAAATTCGATCTAATTTCCAAGTCTCAATACCATTTTCGTAACAAAAGACGTAAGATAGTTGCTAGAAGCCCAGTCACAAAACCAGACCAGTTCAAATGCCTATTGCGGAAATTGTAATTCGTTGAATATGTATATACAAATCTCCCTAACACAATTAAGCAGATACCATGTCATGAATATCGTCCTAACCTTTAATAGCATTTTAGTGAGAAAACTTATTTGTAATATGTAATATCCCACATAAACAATAATTAAATAAAGTGTTCTTTCTTCTAAAATGCCTATACTGAAATAAAAAAGAAGAGATGCAATGCCATCTGTGCTAAAAGTTAGGGAGGACTAAGTGAAATCACACAAACATTTAGATTTAAGTAAAAGTTGGTGTCATGATCAGAGCCATGGGTCCTCTAATTTTACGTGGAATCCGAATTACATGGAAGTGATATTTCATTTCCGACATATAACGTACATTGGCCAGTTAGACTGAGTAGTTAGCTCTACGCTAGGCCGCCTTTGTCACAAGTAATTAGTCCTCTTCCAGACTAAGTGAACTAAAGGCTGCATGCCTCCTTAGGAGCAGACAATTCATTTCTCAAATTTTCGGCTTCAAAGTAGGAATTGAACCCACGTCTTTCCGAGTGAATCCAGATCCCCATTTTTGTTAGGATAACTCGTAGAGATAGACGGCTTAAATGATCTCACTTTGAAACGTATCCTAGCAGTAGTATAATTGGACAGTTCGGCGGTCACCTCCACCTCAGGCTCCCAGTGGCCACCTCCACCTCCACCTCAGCCAGAGGCCTCCCAGTGGCCACCTCCACCTCCACCTCAGCCAGTGGCCTCCCAGATGCCTCCTCCAACTCAGCCAGAGGCCTCTTCCAGTGCTGCCAACTTAACCTAACTAGCGCGAAATTTGAATTTGTAAACAAAGCCACGTGCTTTTTGACAGACAACAACGCACCGCTAACCTCAGTACTGCCATCTTGACGGGCCTAAACCTCAGTAGTGCCAACTTAACCTCACAAGCGCGAGGTAAACAAAGCCACGTGCTTTTTGACAGCCACGTGCTTTTTGACAGATTTGTAAACAAAGCCACGTGCTTTTTGACAGCTGTCATCGACAACAACGCATCGCAAACCTCAGTACTACCATCTTGACAGGCCTAAACCTCAGTAGTGCCAACTTAACCTAACTAGCATGAGGTAAACAAAGCCACGTGTTTTTTGAGAGCCACGTGCTTTTTGACAGATTTGTAAACAAAGCCACGTGCTTTTTCACAGACAACAACGCATCGCTAACCTCAGTACTGCCATCTTGACGGGAATAAACCTCGGTGGTACCAACTTAACCTAACTAGCTCGAGATAAACAAAGCCACGTGCTTTTTGACAGCTGTCATCCGCCATCTTTAAACTACAGAGCGCTGTGCTACCCTCTTTCGTCACCTGTCATCGGCAGTGCTGCCATCTTGGCGGGCCTTTATTCGGCGGCCACCTCCACCTCAGGCTCCCAGTGGCCACCTCCACCTCCACCTCAGCCAGAGGCCTCCCAGTGGCCACCTCCACCTCCACCTCAGCCAGTGGCCTCCCAGATGCCTCCTCCACCTCAGCCAGAGGCCTCTTCCAGTGCTGCCAACTTAACCTAACTAGCGCGAAATTTGAATTTGTAAACAAAGCCACGTGCTTTTTGACAGACAACAACGCACCGCTAACCTCAGTACTGCCATCTTGACGGGCCTAAACCTCAGTAGTGCCAACTTAACCTCACAAGCGCGAGGTAAACAAAGCCACGTGCTTTTTGACAGCCACGTGCTTTTTGACAGATTTGTAAACAAAGCCACGTGCTTTTTGTCAGCTGTCATCGACAACAACGCACCGCTAACCTCAGTACTGCCATCTTGACGGGCCTAAACCTCAGTAGTGCCAACTTAACCTCACAAGCGCGAGGTAAACAAAGCCACGTGCTTTTTGACAGCCACGTGCTTTTTGACAGATTTGTAAACAAAGCCACGTGCTTTTTGTCAGCTGTCATCGACAACAACGCATCGCAAACCTCAGTACTACCATCTTGACGGGCCTAAACCCCAGTAGTGCCAACTTAACCTAACTAGCATGAGGTAAACAAAGCCACGTGTTTTTTGACAGCCACGTGCTTTTTGACAGATTTGTAAACAAAGCCACGTGCTTTTTGACAGACAACAACGCATCGCTAACCTCAGTACTGCCATCTTGACGGGAATAAACCTCGGTGGTACCAACTTAACCTAACTAGCTCGAGATAAACAAAGCCACGTGCTTTTTGACAGCCACGTGCTGTTTTGACAGCTGTCATCCGCCATCTTTAAACTACAGAGCGCTGTGCTGCCCTCTTTCGTCACCTGTCATCGGCAGTGCTGCCATCTTGGCGGGCCTAAACCTTAGTGCTACCAACTTAACCTCACTAGCTCGAGATAAACAAATCCACGTGCTTTTTGACAGCCACGTGCTTTTTTGACAGCTGTCATCCGCCATCTTTAATCCATAGAGCACAGTGCTGCCCTCTTTAGCTACTTACCTTTGAAATGTGGTGGTGGATAATTTGAAAAAATGCTTTTTTGACAGCAGCCATCTTTGAGCGCCGTGCTACACTCTTTAGCTAGTTACCTGTGGTGGCAGGCAATTCCACATGACAGCAGTCATCTTTAATCAAGAGAGCACCGTGCTGCCCTCTATGTGGTGGCGGCAAATTGAAAATATTCTACATGCTCTTGTTTGGAAACAAACTCACGCGCTTTTTTGACAGCCGTCATCCGCCATCTTTAATCAACAGAGCACAGTGCTGTACTCTTTAGCTAGATACCTTTGAAATGTGGTGGCGGCAATTTGAAAAATTCTATGTGCTCTTGTTGGGAAACAAAGCCACGTGCTTTTTTGACAGCTGTCATCCGCCATCTTTAATCAATAGAGCACTGTGCTGCTATCATGCGGGCAATTTCGTCAGCTGTCATCCGCCATCTTTAATCCAGAGAGAACAGTGCTGCACTCTATGTGGCGGCGGTAAATTCCACGTGCTTTACAAACCCATGTGCTTTTCTGACAGCTGTCATCCGCCATCTTTAATCTAGAGAGAACAGTGCTGCACTCTATGTGGTGGCGGTAAATTCCACGTGCTTTACAAACCTATGCGTTTTTCTGTCATCCGCCATCTTTAATCTAGAGAGAACAGTGCTGCACTCTATGTGGTGGCGGTAAATTCCACGTGCTTTACAAACCTATACGCTTTTCTGTCATCCACCATCTTTAATCTAGAGAGAACAGTGCTGCACTCTATGTGGTGGCGGCAAATTCTACGTGCTCTTATTTGGAAACAAATTCTACTCGCTCTTCAGCTGTCATCTACCATCTTTAATCAAGAGAGCACCGTGCTGCCCTCTTTGTGGTGGCGGATAATTTGAAAAAAATTCAGCAGCCATCTTTAATCCAGAGAGAACAGTGCTGCCCTCTTTAGCTACTTACCTTTGAGGCGGTTAATTTGAAAAATTCTTTTCGACAAGCTGCCATCTTTAATCCAGAGAGAACAGTGCTGCCCTCTTTAGCTACTTACCTTTGAGGCGGTTAATTTGAAATATTCTATTTAACAAGCTGCCATCTTTAATGAAAAGAGCATCGTGGTGCTATCTTGCGGGTAATATTTTACGTCACAGCTGTCATCCACCATCTTGCATTGCTAACCTTAGTGCTGCCCTCTTTAGCTACTTACCTTTGAAACAAAAAATCTATTTGACAAGCTGTCATCCGCCATCTTTAATCCGGAGAGAAGAGTGCTGCACTCTATGTGGTGGCGGATAACTTGAAAATCTTTTTGACAAGCAGCCATCTTTAATCAACAGAGCACCGTGCTGACATCTTTAGCTACCGCCATCTTACATCGCTTACCTCGCTGCTGCACTCTATGTGGTGGCGGTAAATTCGAACAAGTTTAATCACGCATCGGGAAAGCTAGAGTAAGCACGTGCTGCAGTGATGACGTCATCATGCATGTTTAGACTTGTCCGTTTTCTTAAGAGTAAGTCGGTGTAAAGGAATGTGGTAGCGGTAAATTCGAACAAGTTTAAACATGCATCGGGAAAGCTAGAGTAAGCAAGTGCTGTTGTGATGACGTCATTGTGCATGTTTAGACCTGATCGTTTTTCTTAAGAGTAAGTCGGTGTAAAGCAATGCAATAAGTACAACATTTTTTGAATGCGATCAAATATTTATTTACAAATGTACTACAACAGTGTTCGTTTTTGCTGCTGACAAGTTTAGTGTGCTTCTTAACAACGTATGCTTCTGAAATGCCTCCTGCAACATTCAAATTAAACAAAGCATTTAGAAATATATTATACTAAGTATGTTATGCTTTACAGAGAAGATCATATACTTCTTACCTTGCTGTTATTCCTTTTCGGAATCATCATCATCATCATCATGAGGTACTAGAGAAAGTTCATTCATACACTGTGTACAGTGTTCAATCCTAGGATTTGGTCCATCCCAATCATCATCACCATTTTCTCCTCGATGCTTGTAATGTCGTTCACAAGTTCTGCATAAAGCTACTTCGATTGACATCTTACTGTGTAGAGGAAGGATGTCCCAAAAATTATGTACGTAAGAGGCAGCGTACGTATATAAAAATCCTGGTGGTAAGTATTGAATAAGATGTTTCGGCATCGACGATCTACGTTTATAGAACATCTTAATAGCCTCACTCACTCGTGAAACATAAATAAGATGTTGCGTATGAGCATGCAAACAGCATGCACATTTACAGTTTTGTTCCATAGCGTACGATGTCGAAGCACACACTAATGAAAATGATAAAGATCTATTCTTATTTATAGTCTCGTAACAATATTCGTTAGCGGATAGTAAGTAACATCACTCATATGAATAATAAGACAATAGGCTGCTGTGTTAGCAGGAATGTTTTCAGATGTTTCAAATTCTAAACGAATATCAACTGGAGATTCTTTTATAGATTCTTCGTGATAAGAGCAGTCTATAACTACAATCGGTGCTTTATTTTTAAATTCTTGAGGTGTAAATAGCGGACGATCTTCTTTCTGATAATACGATGATTGAAATTTACAAAACATGTCATAGAGCATCCCAAACTTATTTTTCTCAAAGTTAATGTCGATGTTTTCGTAGGGATACGTAATTCCATTGAGATATAGTCTAACGTGTCTTAATTTGCAGTGATCAAACAGTGAGCTATCTTTTTCGTGATTGAATTTACGATTAGTTTGAAATCCAAAAATAATGTACAAGGGCTTCTCAGTAAAACGTGATGTTTTAACAGCCCAGCTATGCTTGTTTGTAGGTGGTAACACAGGATATTCATGCAGCTCCCAACTTCTAAAACGTATAGGTAATGGTGTATCATTTTCTACAATCTTGAGCAATCGAAGTTTTTCACGATCAGATAAGGTTACATGTGGGATCCGCCACAGTATACGATGCAGTGTTATTTTCGATTCTACAGGTGTTTCTACTGCTTTAAGAGAATTGTAATCACTTCGATCACGGATTAGAATAAGCTCTTGTTTTACGTTGATTATAATACGTGTAAAGTCTTCTGCGAATCCAAAAATATGTTTCAGTGATAACATACCCGTAAAAGTTCCATCCTCATTAATCATCCAGTTGTTAGTAGCTTTTGGACACCATCCAGCCATCCGCAAAAGATTACTTTCTTCATCACAGAAAGAAGGGTAGAGTTTCATTGCGCTTGTAATACCAACATTCTTCGTTCGATCTATTTCAACATTATTTACTTCATATCGCGCTTCAGAAAAGAGAAAAGCTAGAGCATGGTTGTTTAGTTGTGAAGTGCTTGGTCCACTTCCATCAGACTTTTCTAATCGTCCTTCAATATAGAGGTAGCTTTCGTGTGGTAAGGTGTAAACATCTTGTTGATTAATAATAAAATGAATTTCATCATTGTTATTTAATCCAAACGTAAAAGGTTGATAGGAATGAAGCTCACTTCGTACTACACCTTCACGACTTTCTACTGTATTCGTAATGTCTAGCATTTCTTCCATTCTGTTGTAGTAGTGTATATCCTAAATCTTGGAGTATCTGCTTATGGGTATCTGTTAACTCGATGAGTCTCTGCACACATGTAGTATGTCTTCGGAATGTACACCGTGTTTTATAGATGGTTTTCATACTGGTTTAAGATGTAGTTTGTAAGCTACGTACGCGTGCTGATCTAAATGAATAAGCTGATTATGTTTATTTACAAGTCTAAGAGTAATGTTGCTAATGTGTTTTACAGACACAGGATGATAAAGAACTACTGCTGGTTTCTCACAAATAGTATATCCACGTTCCTCTGTAACAATAAAGTCGTGCAGGACGTGCGAAGGTTGTAGATTACTATTCAAGTCTGTAATAATATTACAAGTAATGTTCACATTATAATCATCGAAGAGTTTTATAGGTTGATCAGACTCGTAACGTACGTTCGGTAGGAGCTCCCTCGATGAAAATCCAAGCAGTGATCCAATCGAATCAGGTTGTGATTTGAAGTCAATCTTAAATGATGATTCAATAACACATTTATGCGTAATGTTGCTTATAGTGATTGAGAACTTGTAATTATGATTACTAAAACTATCTTCCCCAAACTGATCAATTAACGTACTTTCAATATAGTCGTGAATATCATCTACTGTATAACTACCTGAGGGTAGTGTTAGCACATACTCATCGTAATAGAACTTGTTTAAACCATCACGCACATTATAGATTTTATTGTAGCTTTCAAACGATACTAGTCCAAGACTATGCGGCTGATAACTAAGTTCGATTGGCGGATTAAAATAGATGGTTGTTTCAGGTCCTTCTCCACGTACAGCAAACGTTCTTTCACTGTTCGTCATCACGTAGATACTAATACACTTTCTCTACTGTCTGGGTTTGATATAAGAACATAAGACATAATCGTCCGCACATGCGTGTATTAAAGTTTTGCACACGGTTTTTATTGTAAACAATGTCTGCACTGCTTCCGAAATAACGTATGAGCTCAAAAGGAGGAGGTAAATCTCCATAGCTATCAAAATACCATACTTTAGATTTACGTTTTACATAAGCAACGTAATGAGTTCCAGGTCCACGACTGTCGTCCAAGTTAATTACGGCACTTTCACGTTCACGTGGACGTGCTGGTAGTTGATCGCGCATATACACTCCTCGAAAATAATGAATTCCTAGTTGTTTAGCAAACGTAAAAACTTCATCATGCGTTAGAGCTCGATATGGCAGTGCATTCAGTAGACGTTTTTTGGAGAAATGTAGATACCAAGCCCTTTCTTGTATGGCGCTAGCTTCATGTTCACACCTTTGCTCGTAACGCAATTGCCTCCATCGTCTTGTTATGACGTTCACTCTCTTTCAACTGTTGTTTCGCTTCTTCTACAGCTTTGACAGTTCTCGCTACAGCACTAGCACCACCTAGCAATGACCCTAAAGCTGCTAAGCCAGCAAACAGCGCAGGAAGAAATCCTCCTCGTTTTGGTACAGGAATAATTCGCGCACGTTTACTAAATATTGCTCTGCACTTTGGAGAAATTCTCGCTCTTGCTGCGCGTAACGCTTTAGTAATAGCTACACGAGGATTGTATTCCCCTCGAATAGCTTTTTGCGCAGCCTTTATAACATCTTTCCATCCAACAGTTTTTACTTTCTTCTTCTTCTTCATGTCGTTTGGATATCGTTGTTTCACCATGCTGGACACGACTTTACTAGACAAGAGCAAATCATAAACTAACCGTTGCCTCTTGTTTCGTTTAATATATATATTACTATTACGTACTTTATCATTCAGTTATCATGAAGATTATAAAGCAGCAAGACACGCTACCTGTTACCGACATTGTACCACATCTCTTACCTAGTTCTAGTACAACTACAAGAAAACGTCATGGAACGTTGTTTCCTTTTACTGTTCGATGTATTATATCAGGTCCGTCGGGATGCGGTAAAACAAATCTTTTACTCACACTTATTACTTCTGTAAATGGTGTACGCTTCGAGAATATTTACGTTTTCGCAAAGTCACTCTATCAGCCGCTATATACTATTCTACAAACTGTAATGCACGATCTAGTTAAAGATGGAATAAGATATTTTAAATTTAATTCACACGAGCAAGTACCATCACCAGACGATGTGCTTCCTAATTCTCTAATGATCTTTGATGATGTCGCAACAGAACAGCAAAACGTTATTCGTGCATTCTTTAGTATGGGTCGACATAAATATGTTGATTGCATCTATTTGTGCCAAACCTATTCTCGTGTGCCCAAGCAGTTGATACGCGACAACGCAAATGTTATTGTGCTTTTTCGGCAAGATGAGCGCAACATGCGACATGTGTATAACGATCATGTTAACACTGATATGACATTCGATGACTTTAAACGTATGTGTGCTAAATGTTGGTCATTACACCGTTACAGCTTTTTAGTTATTGATAAAGAAAGTGATGTACAGCATGGACGATATCGCATGGGTTTCGATCATTTTATATGCATTAACACAGAATTACAGTAACTACTTGATTAAAAACCACCATCATGTTAACATCTAGCAAGGAGATCACAAAACATATCATCCAAGCTCGAAACAATATTCGACGGAAATTTAAAGAGCTTAAACGTATTCAAGCAGACAAGGATTTATTTTTAAAAACACAACTAAGTACACCACTCAAAGAAATTTTTAATTCTACTTCATTACCGCAGTCTACTTCAAGTTTTGCTTCTATGCAAACATCATATCATAAAGAGAAGCATGAAGAAGAAAAGCATGAAGAAGATACGGAAGAGAAGAAGCAGGATGTAGATCAAGAAGAGGAAGATAAGGAAGAAGAAGAAGAAGAACTTAATGATGCATCACCATCTAAGCGTGTTGAGTTTTTAACTACAGATGTTATTGCAGAAACACCTACTACATCGACGCAAAATCTACCATCTTTGTCTGAGGTTATGATTACACCAGAGTATCGCAATCAGTTTAGAACTTTTATTCAAGATACCTATGGATCTCTCTTTGCATCTTATATAGAAAAACTTTTTACAGGACAAACTGACACTACCTGTGGTATTCGCTACGAAGATGACTGTTTCCGGATAGGAAATTCAAATGTTAAGATTAATAGCAACAAACTCATTGTAAAAGGTGTTACCTATAAACCTACGAAAGGACTCTTAGAACTTCTTTTCTCACGAATACCTGACAAGGATATAATTTTACAAGATGATCTTAAAAAGTATAAAGCAATACTTTTTGCTACCGATGCAACACGACGTAATTACAAGAGAACAGAAGCTGTAAATGCGAATAAGAGTTACAAGTATCGTGAGTTTATTTCTAAGCTGTTTCCGACTGCACGTAGTCTAGACGTTATCTACAAGCCTTTGTTGCCGTATGTGGATGTAAGATACTGGAATGACCCAAACTTACTCGTTGAACGATTACAACTTTTAAGAGCATCGCAAGAGGCTGGTCACACGGGTCACGGATCAGAAATTCTAGAAATAGAAAGAGAACTACGTTATGCCGGTATTATTTTGTAATGGCTCGTCAAGAGAAGATCTCACCTGTAAAGGTAAACATCGCACATGAGTTACATAAACCAGCACGTCGCACCTACTGTCGCAGACGCGTTATTACACGAGGAAAAGATGATCTCTGGCAAGCAGACTTAGTAGAAATGATTCCATATGCTTCTAGTAATAAGGGCTATAAGTATCTACTTACTGTTATCGATGTGTACTCAAAGTTTGCTTTTGCACAACCCGTGCGTTCTAAAACAGCAGCTCAAGTTAAAGAAGCATTTAAACATATTGTTGAAGAATCGAAACGCTGCCCAAGGCTTCTTCAAACTGATCAAGGTAAAGAGTTTTACAACAAGGATTTTTCTTCTTACCTCAAGTTACTTGGCATTCAACACTACTCTACGTTCAGTAATCTCAAGGCAAGTGTTGTAGAACGCTTTAATCGTACACTCAAAACAATGATGTGGCGAGAATTTACAGCGCAAGGTTCATATCGTTGGATTGATCTGCTACCTAGACTTTTATCTACCTACAACGATACACCTCATCGCACTATCGGAACAAAGCCACGTCTTGTTACAAAGAATACACCTCGTCTAGATGCTATTCATCTTGTAATCAAAACAGCTGATCCACGTCGCTATCGCTTTAAAGAAGGTGATTTCGTTCGCATCAGCAAACACAAGTCTATCTTTGCAAAAGGATACACACCTAACTGGAGCACTGAAATTTTTCAAATCAGAAGTGTTAAGCTTACTAATCCAGTTACGTATTTACTTCGCGATCTCAGAGGACAGCCTATTGAAGGAGGATTCTACATCGAAGAACTGCAGAAAACAAAATATCCTGATCACTATTTAGTTGAACGTGTTATTCGACGTCGTGGTAATAAACTGTATGTTAAATGGCTTGGTTTTAATAACAGCTTTAATTCATGGATTAATAAAGAGGATGTACTTTAAATCTTATGTGTGTTTTCTTTTAATCCTCTACGTTTCCTTTCTTCTAATTCACTAGGACATGCTGTAGGATTAAACAACACCTGTAATATGTTTTGACAATTCATATTTATTTTAGAATATATATACATACATTTTTATCCTTTGTTCATGTTACGGTCTTTGACACTCAGTTTTCGTTTTATTACACCAACAACGACAAGTGCTGCTATATTCTTCTGAGCAGCTAAAGCACTAGGTAATAACACATACACACACAGCATAACTTTACGAAGCAGATTTTAACAGCTACACTCTATGCAGGCAGCATGTAACTACATGTCAGGCGAACGTGTTCTAGGGCCGCAGGGGAGATGAAGCACGAAGAAAAGAAGATCAATCACTCTATTGATGAGTCCACGCCCAACATGCTTCCTCATCTTTCTCCCAGCACGTTTCTTCACCTTTTCCTTGTTTACTCTCTCCACAGCCATGATAAGTGTTTATAAGCGAAGACAACTCGTTAGTTTTAGGTCCGTGATACAGTTTAATTAGTTGACATGTACGGCACTGTCTCACAGAAGGTCTTCTAGCTAAACTCACGTGTTCATGATGTAAACTACACGTTTGAAGCTCTGACAAAACAGGATCTTGAGTCCACTCACGAGGCACCTTATCCCAAATCTTCTTTACAGCATTCGCAGCTACATTGACCAAAAATGCCTTTGGTAATGCATTTAACTCTTCTTCAGTAAAAGTGTTTAGTTTCTTTTTGCATGCATAAAACTTTACGATCGCCTTTTCAACTGCGTTACACTTAGTATCTGTTAGAAATGACATGATGTCTTTACTCTACAAATGTTTCTTTTACACTAAGGTTATTTCGACACTGCAGTTTACATATGTTGTTCACTTCCCGGCATGCACTGCGACACAACCAATCAAAGAGCATGCATACATGTTGTAAAGACTGTTTAGTTGTTTCTCTACTATGCTCTTTCGGAAGAGTTTTAAATGATGGGCACCCCAATTCATGCATGTCGATAACTTCACATGATGATGGTAGAAAATCACGCAACCATTCTTTCTTTTCACAACCCTTTAAAAGAACAAGATCTGCTCTTGACAAATGTGCATTCATCATTAAAGGTAGAAAACGATAAGGTATTCCTTTTTCTTCCCACTTCAAACCTAAATTGTTTTCAATCCACTGAGTCTGCTTTTTATCTTCATCTGTTTGCAAACAGTAAGGGAACGGTGGACTAAATACTAAACTAACAAGTTTTGGTGCCCACAACACACAGCAATCTAACACAGCCACCTCTTTAAACACAAACTTGTTTCCGTTTACTTTAAAGCCTTGCACATCAACTATTAATGTTTTCGTCATGTTTGCACTCCACACTCTATCACTGTTACCCGAAGACTAAAGCTTTTAGTCAACGAACGGGTTTAAACATGCATGATGACGTCATCACTGCAGCACGTGTTTACTCTAGCTTTCCCGATGCGTGATTAATCTTGTTCGAATTTACCGCCACCACATAGAGTGCAGCAGCGAGGTAAGCGATGTAAGATGGCGGTAGCTAAAGATGATATAGATGTTGATTCCCATAGGGAATCTGAAATATTTGTCCTGAATGAGTAAATTTATAATACCAATATAAATGGTCCGTTATTGGACATTATAAATTTTCCAGCTAACTCATTCTTGGTTGCCAGCGTTTCGCCCTCGTGTGCTAGGGTGGGCTCATCAGTTGGTACCTAGCACACCTACCAATACGCTGGCTAGTGCATACCGTGGAGGCTACTGCGTAGGCTAACTGGAGCCACCGGCAGTGCCAATGCACTAAGAGACTTTGTCTCATCACTAAAAATTGATGCCTGCTTGGCCATAAGATGATATAGATGTTGATTCCCATAGGGAATCTGAAATATTTGTCCTGAATGAGTAAATTTATAATACCAATATAAATGGTCCGTTATTGGACATTATAAATTTTCCAGCTAACTCATTCTTGGTTGCCAGCGATTCGCCCTCGTGTGCTAGGGTGGGCTCATCAGTTGGTACCTAGCACACCTACCAATACGCTGGCTAGTGCATACCGTGGAGGCTACTGCGTAGGCTAACTGGAGCCACCGGCAGTGCCAATGCACTAAGAGACTTTGTCTCATCACTAAAAATTGATGCCTGCTTGGCCATAAGATGATATAGATGTTGATTCCCATAGGGAATCTGAAATATTTGTCCTGAATGAGTAAATTTATAATACCAATATAAATGGTCCGTTATTGGACATTATAAATTTTCCAGCTAACTCATTCTTGGTTGCCAGCGTTTCGCCCTCGTGTGCTAGGGTGGGCTCATCAGTTGGTACCTAGCACACCTACCAATACGCTGGCTAGTGCATACCGTGGAGGCTACTGCGTAGGCTAACTGGAGCCACCGGCAGTGCCAATGCACTAAGAGACTTTGTCTCATCACTAAAAATTGATGCCTGCTTGGCCATAAGATGATATAGATGTTGATTCCCATAGGGAATCTGAAATTTTTAGTGATGAGACAAAGTCTCTTAGTGCATTGGCACTGCCGGTGGCTCCAGTTAGCCTACGCAGTAGCCTCCACGGTATGCACTAGCCAGCGTATTGGTAGGTGTGCTAGGTACCAACTGATGAGCCCACCCTAGCACACGAGGGCGAAACGCTGGCAACCAAGAATGAGTTAGCTGGAAAATTTATAATGTCCAATAACGGACCATTTATATTGGTATTATAAATTTACTCATTCAGGACAAATATTTCAGATTCCCTATGGGAATCAACATCTATATCATCTTATGGCCAAGCAGGCATCAATTTTTAGTGATGAGACAAAGTCTCTTAGTGCATTGGCACTGCCGGTGGCTCCAGTTAGCCTACGCAGTAGCCTCCACGGTATGCACTAGCCAGCGTATTGGTAGGTGTGCTAGGTACCAACTGATGAGCCCACCCTAGCACACGAGGGCGAAACGCTGGCAACCAAGAATGAGTTAGCTGGAAAATTTATAATGTCCAATAACGGACCATTTATATTGGTATTATAAATTTACTCATTCAGGACAAATATTTCAGATTCCCTATGGGAATCAACATCTATATCATCTTATGGCCAAGCAGGCATCAATTTTTAGTGATGAGACAAAGTCTCTTAGTGCATTGGCACTGCCGGTGGCTCCAGTTAGCCTACGCAGTAGCCTCCACGGTATGCACTAGCCAGCGTATTGGTAGGTGTGCTAGGTACCAACTGATGAGCCCACCCTAGCACACGAGGGCGAAACGCTGGCAACCAAGAATGAGTTAGCTGGAAAATTTATAATGTCCAATAACGGACCATTTATATTGGTATGGTAGCTAAAGATGTCAGCACGGTGCTCTGTTGATTAAAGATGGCTGCTTGTCAAAAAGATTTTTTCAAGTTATCCGCCACCACATAGAGTGCAGCACTGTTCTCTCTGGATTAAAGATGGCGGATGACAGCTTGTCAAATAGATTTTTTTGTTTCAAAGGTAAGTAGCTAAAGAGGGCAGCACTAAGGTTAGCAATGCAAGATGGTGGATGACAGCTGTGACGTAAAATATTACCCGCAAGATAGCACCACGATGCTCTTTTCATTAAAGATGGCAGCTTGTTAAATAGAATATTTCAAATTAACCGCCTCAAAGGTAAGTAGCTAAAGAGGGCAGCACTGTTCTCTCTGGATTAAAGATGGCAGCTTGTCGAAAAGAATTTTTCAAATTAACCGCCTCAAAGGTAAGTAGCTAAAGAGGGCAGCACTGTTCTCTCTGGATTAAAGATGGCTGCTGAATTTTTTTCAAATTATCCGCCACCACAAAGAGGGCAGCACGGTGCTCTCTTGATTAAAGATGGTGGATGACAGCTGAAGAGCGAGTAGAATTTGTTTCCAAATAAGAGCACGTAGAATTTGCCGCCACCACATAGAGTGCAGCACTGTTCTCTCTAGATTAAAGATGGTGGATGACAGAAAAGCGTATAGGTTTGTAAAGCACGTAGAATTTGCCGCCACCGCATAGAGTGCAGCACTGTTCTCTCTAGATTAAAGATGGTGGATGACAGAAAAGCGCATAGGTTTGTAAAGCACGTGGAATTTACCGCCACCACATAGAGTGCAGCACTGTTCTCTCTAGATTAAAGATGGCGGATGACAGCTGTCAGAAAAGCACATGGGTTTGTAAAGCACGTGGAATTTACCGCCGCCACATAGAGCGCAGCACTGTTCTCTCCGGATTAAAGATGGCGGATGACAGCTGACGAAATTGCCCGCATGATAGCAGCACAGTGCTCTATTGATTAAAGATGGCGGATGACAGCTGTCAAAAAAGCACGTGGCTTTGTTTCCCAACAAGAGCACATAGAATTTTTCAAATTGCCGCCACCACATTTCAAAGGTATCTAGCTAAAGAGTACAGCACTGTGCTCTGTTGATTAAAGATGGCGGATGACGGCTGTCAAAAAAGCGCGTGAGTTTGTTTCCAAACAAGAGCATGTAGAATATTTTCAATTTGCCGCCACCACATAGAGGGCAGCACGGTGCTCTCTTGGTTAAAGATGACTGCTGTCATGTGGAATTGCCTGCCACCACAGGTAACTAGCTAAAGAGTGTAGCACGGCGCTCAAAGATGGCTGCTGTCAAAAAAGCATTTTTTCAAATTATCCACCACCACATTTCAAAGGTAAGTAGCTAAAGAGGGCAGCACTGTGCTCTATGGATTAAAGATGGCGGATGACAGCTGTCAAAAAAGCACGTGGCTGTCAAAAAGCACGTGGATTTGTTTATCTCGAGCTAGTGAGGTTAAGTTGGTAGCACTAAGGTTTAGGCCCGCCAAGATGGCAGCACTGCCGATGACAGGTGACGAAAGAGGGCAGCACAGCGCTCTGTAGTTTAAAGATGGCGGATGACAGCTGTCAAAACAGCACGTGGCTGTCAAAAAGCACGTGGCTTTGTTTATCTCGAGCTAGTTAGGTTAAGTTGGTACCACCGAGGTTTATTCCCGTCAAGATGGCAGTACTGAGGTTAGCGATGCGTTGTTGTCTGTCAAAAAGCACGTGGCTTTGTTTACAAATCTGTCAAAAAGCACGTGGCTCTCAAAAAACACGTGGCTTTGTTTACCTCATGCTAGTTAGGTTAAGTTGGCACTACTGGGGTTTAGGCCCGTCAAGATGGTAGTACTGAGGTTTGCGATGCGTTGTTGTCGATGACAGCTGACAAAAAGCACGTGGCTTTGTTTACAAATCTGTCAAAAAGCACGTGGCTGTCAAAAAGCACGTGGCTTTGTTTACCTCGCGCTTGTGAGGTTAAGTTGGCACTACTGAGGTTTAGGCCCGTCAAGATGGCAGTACTGAGGTTAGCGGTGCGTTGTTGTCTGTCAAAAAGCACGTGGCTTTGTTTACAAATTCAAATTTCGCGCTAGTTAGGTTAAGTTGGCAGCACTGGAAGAGGCCTCTGGCTGAGGTGGAGGAGGCATCTGGGAGGCCACTGGCTGAGGTGGAGGTGGAGGTGGCCACTGGGAGGCCTCTGGCTGAGGTGGAGGTGGAGGTGGCCACTGGGAGCCTGAGGTGGAGGTGGCCGCCGAATCCCTGTATTATACTACTCCTAGCAATGTTCCTCCAAATGCCAGGAAAAGAACGAACCAAATGATCATGATGTCTTTATCACTATCATGAAGCAAGAAGGGCAACCTGAAAAATAAGTGACTGCCATATTTGGAAGAACTGTGCTGTATGATCGAAGTATAATTATTCTTGAAATTTTCGTACTCGGCTAACGGCATTCTTGTTTAAATTAGACGCTAGAACCTTGCTATTTACATAAATGGTTCGGGAATTATTCAGAAGTTGTGTAATTGGAATTCGTAGCCATTATTAAAAGCCTTCATTTCCAAGGCAGTCTAATTTAATATCAGTTGTGGATTGTATTGATTTCCGGCTTATTTAGCAAGTGGAAAACGTCTCTAACTTAACATCGATCAGCTGCAAATTATTTGATGAGTTTTACTTTGTGTTGTTTGGGTCATCAGTCCATAGATGCGGGCTAACCATTTTATTTCTACGTAACTGCCACATGTCCACCTCTTTGGTGCAGTGGTTAGCGTGATTAGTTGCCACCCTCAGAGGCCCGGGTTCGATTCCCGGCTCTGCCACGAAATTTGAAAGTGATACGAGGGCTGGAACGGGGTCCACCCAACCTCGAGAGGGCAACTGAGTAGAGGAGGGTTTAATCACCACCTGAGCCACCCTCGAAGTGGTTTTCCGTGGATGGTACCTAACTTAAGGCCACGACCGCTTCCTTCCCACTTCCTTGTCTCTCCCTTCCAATCCCCCGCACAAGGCCCCTGTTCAGCACAGCAGGTGAGGCCGCCTGGGAGAGATACTGGTCTTCCTCTCCTTGACCGAAATTCTCACACACCAGAACACTGCACCTGAGGTGGTAGAGGTGGGATCCCTCGCTGAGTCCGAGGGAAACCCAACCCTGGAGGGTAAACAGATTAAGAAGGAACTACCACATCCTACATCCACTATAATCCCTTTGTCATATTCATGCCTTGGCCTATCCCTACCGTTTTTACCGCCTACACTTCCCGGACGAGTTGGGTGTGCGGTTAGGAGCGCGCAGCTGTGAACTTGCATTCGGGAGTCAGTGGGTTCAAACCCCACTGTTGGCAGCCCTGGCGGTGTTTTTTCCGTGGTTTCCCATTTGCACTCTAGGCTGTGCCTTAATTAAGGCAACGGCCGCTTCCCTACTACTCCTAACCCCTACCTATCCCATCGTCGCCATGAGACCTCTCTGTGTAGGTGCAACGAAAAGCAAATTTTCAAAAAAAGCTAACTGAACATGTCCTGGGTGTCTTAAGTTGTGTCACATCATTCTATTTATTCTTCTGGTGAAATTTCGCCAAATCGTTCGCTTCTGACTAATTCCATTGAATATTTCTTCATCAAATAATTAAGATAATTTCATCCTTAAATTAAAGAAAACTGGGAACATTCTTTAGAAACAAGTACAAACATAATAATATGACAAAATACTGCAAAATATGAAAATAGGCAACGGTGATCCTAAGAAAATCTAAGAATGGATTAAAAGCTGAAACACAGAAACATCTATACGTATATAAAAGTATTACAATTGAAGAAATTAATTCGCGCGAAACGAATTTTATTATTATTGAAATAATATTTGCAATAAAGTTTCCGGTTTCTTTATCTTGATAATAAATTGTTTTGATACCTTTACAAACTGTAAAATAATAAATATTCGTTAGTGAGTAAAATAAGGTAACTAGGTAAGTCGGAACCACGTACGTTGATATGAAAAGTATACCTTGCAGTGGAACAGTCTCATTGCTCTCCCTCATGTAAACTAGTTTTATAGCAAGTCTGGCATTACTGTATGGAAATTCAATAAAGAGTGGTAGAGCAGCCATCCATTTTAATAGTTATATTTGGTCAAATGGTTTCCACTCGAGCACACGCAAACATATTATTGAACGTTATTAAACTCATATTTTAGCATAGCAAGGGCCTAGAGGTCTTGTATAGCCAGGAACGTGATCTAGAAGGTAGGATATTAGCTTCTCACCCTGTTATTTCAGGTTCGATTCCTAACTCTCTGACAGAGCTTTCGGCTGAGCAGCTTAGGTGATTACATAATTACCGTCTGCACTGAAGATTGTGAGACAGTATTCCAGGGTAGTTGGCTGTAATTTAGGAATGTTTAAACGAGGCTGGTTACTAGCAAGTTGAAAGGACCCACTCAGGACATAATTCCATGAGTAAATGAAAGAAACTAGCATATTATTATTATTGGTTTCACATCCCATGAAGTAAGTGTCAAAATGCCGGAAAGTTTTGTGTGTCACAGGAGTTCAGTAAATCTATCGAAATGAGGTTGACGTGTTTGATCATTTCTAAATACCTTCGAACTGAGAAGGGGTCAGTCCAGCTACCCTGGGTTCAAATTGACAGCGTTCTAACATATGTGCCATTTAACTCAGCTATTATTATTATTCTTATTATTACATCATGGAGATGGCCTTGCGGTAGCGTGCCTTCAACTTACCCGGAGGCCCCGGGTTCCATCCTCGGCCAGGGCAGGAATTTTCATCTGAATCTGAGAGCTGGCACCACGTCCACACAGAATACGTGATTACAATATTAAGGAAGTATCTGACGGTGAGATGGCAGCTCCCGTTTACAAAGCCAAGAAAAGTAGCCGAGAGGATTCATCGCACTGACCGCGTGACACTCTGTAATCTGCAGGAGTAGTAGTGCCAAGGGTGTCCAGACACAAATTTCACGTTCACCAATAGTTTGAAATAGTGCTAAATCAGCATGAGTCAATAACCTCGGACATCATGACATCATAACTATCCTAACCCAACCATCCTAACCTAACATCACGGTCTCCAGGGATGAGCGAGTCCACCTGTCAGGTCAGTGGTAGGTTATGATTCATTTTAGGTACAGGAGGGAGGCTAAACTCTACCCCCTATACCCCCTGGACCCCCAGGACCAGTGACCCTTCACCAGTCCACCAAAAAATTGCCAACCGCCGGCCCACTGAGCATTCACTGGTTTCCCCACACTAATCGGCTGTCTGTTCGATGACAGACTGCAGAAGTGTGTTTTGTCGTTTTTTTCGCGAAGGGTGCTCCAAAGCCCGCTTCCCCGCGAGGTGATCAACTCTAATCTACATCGTCTTCGACATGATTTTAGTTCTAAGAAGAAAGAGGCAGCAGGGAGGATCGGGAGTGTGATACTATAGCAGTATCTGCCTGTCCACATGTTCAGCATGCTACAGGCCATGTGTGGTGATAGGGTATTGAAAGCGGTGTAATCGCGTAATAAGGGTCTGGACAAAACCACATAGGCAGAAAACTAATAGAAAATTGCCTAAATGTAAAACCTGACATGTTTTACATAGCACATGCAAGAATGTGATTCTGAAAAAGTCCAGGTACTAGTGTTAGTTGGGAACAGGTATCATACACAAGTCATTAGCCCGTTCTCCGCTAGTCCAGTTGTTCAGGGGATCAGTCCTTCTGGGCACTGCTCTGACTAGCGCGGGCCTTGCCGTTTGCCGAGCCAAGTGCCGAGTGCACTTGGGCCTGCCTCACCGTCCGACATCCTTGAGGTCCCTGATACCATGTTTCCGATCTCGGAGTATGAGGCCACGCCCGCCGGGGCGGGGACCTGCTGGATGGTTGTGGGACATGATACCGGGCCTCCTTCTACTCCACCCGAGCCATGGTCTTGTACACCGGGCAACTGCCATGAGAGGCCGCGTGGCCCCCTGCGCAGTTGGCGCGCACCGGCGACACCTTACGTACTGCACAGGACGTGTGGTGGTGGTGGTGACCACCACAGCTGTGGCACCTCACTTGGACTGCACAGCTAACCTGACGGTGGCCCTACCATATACAGCGGAAACACTGCCAGAACTGCTGAGGGGGACGTTTTGATCTCACCTGTCTGCCGCTTCCCGTTGAGATCGTCTCCTGATTGGCCCCTCTGTTAGCTGTCTTCCTGGGAGCATCCCTGGGCTGCCGCCGTGTGGCCATCTCCTGGTGGGCCGGCGACTTCTCCTCGTAAGGGGATGGCGTCTGCTACCTGCCGGCGGACCCTTCTCGGCGGGGAACATGCCTCTTTCTGGTGATAGCCCCCCTTCCGGCCTGGGGATCGTGGGGTAACGGGTGGCCCCACTGCAGTGCCGGCTCCTCCTTCCTCATGGCTGGTAGCGGCGTCGTTCATTCCTGGCATCATAGTGCATTCCCTGTCTTGTGGGGCACACAATGAAGCTTGCATCGTGAAGGAGGCGCTAGTAGTCTGGGCCTGGGAAGCTCCCTCCGAACGCCAGGGGATGTCCTTGTCCACTGCTGTACTGCCGTCCGTCATCCTGGGCGCCGTCCTCGATTGCGCTCGCGTGGTGGGCCCTCCATGGATTGCCCGCGCAGGTGGTGGACGTTCCTGATTGGCACCGTGGGAGCCAAGAAGCGTGGGTCGGTGCGCACCCGCTTGTGCTTCTCCCTCCTGGCAGTCTGCTTGGCGGTGGTAGATGTCTCTTTCTCCTCCGGTGGCGTCTGTGTGGCTGCCTCCTCCCGGATGCCGTCCTCACGCCCGGTCCCCCAATTGGGCAGTCGAACGACTCGGTTAGACCGAAACAAGTGCCTTTCGCAGTAGTAGTAGTATTAGTAGTAAGAGTTGTAGTAGTAGTAGTAGTAGTAGTAGTAGTAGTAGAAGAAGAACCAGCCTTGCTCTTTGGGCGCAAGTCGAGCGCCCGAGGGAGAATAGCTTCCACAAGTTCCACCAGGTCGTTGTCATCTAGCTTATCCTGGTACTGGTGGAGGAGGTCAAGGAGAGTGCCTGTCTCTTTGACCTGCTCCGTGCCCTCTCCGTGGAGGACTATCAGTCCCGGTAGGGCCTGACCAGCGCGCTCCAAATCTGCAGTCCTCTTGGCCACCATTTCTATATAGAAGACCGACCTTCTCATCTCCATCTGGAATCTGGTCCGCCATCATTCCTGTAGGTGACTGAAAAGAGAGGTTAGAAAAGTAACGCTTAGAAGTGTTAGTCGACATTGCTCTCTATGTTCTCTTCAAAGTGCACAGTCGCAGACAAATGTCGCTTTTTCCTGGCAGTACTGACAAGTACAGTTTGCCTGACTTGTACTTAGAAGTAATGATAAGCCTGGCGATGATATTGACTCAGTTGTAAGCGTGTACGTCTTTCCGCTCTGGCTATCGGCTTGCTCTCCGCAAAAGTGTGTGTGGCATCTCTCGAAATTTTATATGGTAGTATGAGGTAGAGTTTGGAAGAAATTGTATGGTGAAGGGGGATATAAAGTGCGCCACTATTGGTTAGTGGTGGGGGATATAAAGCGCACTACCAGTGAAAATAGTTCATGTAGTTCCTGTTAGGAGACATGTGTCCTAGGATGGCGGTATGGTCATACGTTTTCGAACGAGAGCACGCATTTTGAACGCTGACAGCTGTGAAAACCACTTGTATATGCGCAAGACAGTTCTTTAAATGACTTGTAGAGAGTAGATCGAGCAAAAGATGGAGGAGAGAGCGCCACTGTCTGTCAGTGATGGGAGAATACAGATTGCGCTACCGGTGGCGACCAGAGTTCATTAGATTACTGTTAGGGAGCAGCATATGTCTTAAGATGTCAGTATATTTGTCTGTTTATGAACAAGAGTGGGTATTTTGAATTAAGACAGCTCTACAAACCACGTATATATGCGCAAGAGAGTTCTTTAGAAAGCTCATTGAGTGCAGGTCGAGTACAACTTGGCAATATAAGTTTTGAACGGGAGTGGGTGTTTTGAATGTTGGCAACTTTCAAAAACACGTGCACATGTGCAAGAGAGTTTTTAGGTGACATACTGAGAGCATATAGAGAATAAGATGGTGGGTATTTTGAGATTCACCTGCACAAGCGAGACTTAATTTTACATCACGTTTTTCAGTTTGACACATAAACGAATAGTATCAACTTATTAGGGAGAGAGACGTGTTTTGAGGAGTTCATTGCACGTGTTTCTCGATAGCTGGCATCGTTTTGAGACAGCTATGTTTAACGAGTGACCCAAGATGGCAGTGAGATAGAGCATACGACACACCGAACTCTCGCATTTTTGACATGCGGTGATCAGTTGGGCATAGCCGTGGTCTATATATCTTGGCCTCCGTATCTGCGGACGCAGTCCACATATGAGAAGCTTCTTTCAGAAGGTACCAAATCTGAAAAATTCAAAATTGATATGATGATGGAAAACATATATTGGTAGGAAACTCCATAATATGAGAGAAAAATAAATCCCCCAAACGGCCCAAATCCACGTCAAACAGAGCGTTAAATATGGCGTTATATCTATAAGTACCAAATTCCATTTGGCAAATTGGCAAAAACATAACGTATCCCTGTAGCCAGTGAGGACTCATTTCCGGGGCACGTGACCAGAAGCATCAGAATACTTTCCATAATTTACATTGTTGTGTTCGACGATTTAATTTACTATTATCAAACCAATCTGTGCCTTCACTGTAAATAACTTAATTTTGATAATTGTATAATTAAATACAGTCAGTGTTCTGACGACTGCAGTGAAATTTATGACATTCAGAGTGAGGTATTTAGAGTTTCAGTGCCAAGAAGTATCAAATCCATTCTCTTTTCATGAATATTTCTTAAACTTCAAACGTTTTAACAGAAATACTTAGTATAATAATGCATTTTTAAAAAAGCATAGCAAAGTCATCTCCGTACAGGCCATGAAGGCCCTTGGAGGTGTTGAAGGTAAAGGCTTCCGCTATCAGTAACCTCGGCACTTCATGGGGTAGAGTGGTTAGCTCAACGCCCGCCCGCCCTTGCCCCGAGGAAATAACCTGGTACTCATTTTTGTTGTAGGTTGAGTGAACCTTAGGGCCATGTGCAACTCCGGAAATGGAAATCTCATTTCTTAAATTCTTCGACTTTCCTGACGGGGATTCGAACCCACGTCCCTCCGGGTGAACCGAGCACGCCTTTGCCGCCTTTTTTTTCTAAGTTTATTTATTCTATACTTCAATATTTACATTAACTCATGAAAGAAATCTGTACTTGACAGGTATTGGTGAAATATTGTTGAAATAGTTCATTTGTTCATACACTGTCAGGTATAAAAAAATCACGGATACCTTCAAGGTGTATATCAAAACTAAAACATAAAAACACAAAGACACATTATATATCAAGACAGTCCAAGTAATGGCCATATCTATCTTCTAGCTGTCCACTTTCACACACTTTCCATCTCTCTTTCCTTAGGTGGTACAAGAGAGCCGGTAGTGTGACACCATCAATACTGTCCAACATGTATGTAATGTAATGACCTAGTAGTCATACAATCGCTTGCTGTTTTATCTGAGGAAAGGCCGTTACAGACAGTTGAATTAGTTTCCTGTCATCGATGTCTCCAAGAGGAAGTTTCACGAGACGACACACCTGTCGTTTACACCAGCTCCATGTGCGTACGGCATGTGTGCATGTTGTCAAGCGATGTATCACTGTGTCCATCTGACCGCACACCGTACACCAAGGCGATTGTTCCAGATGTATTTTGTGGCGACGTTGTGCTGTTGGTACCAGATTGTTTAGGAAAAGGAATATTTGGGAACGTGCGTGTGACGAGAGTTTCATACGGCTAAAGTTGACCCACACCGTTGACCAGTGGGTGTGGAGTGCTGTGGACTCAATCCGCGGGGTGAAGTGCTCGGCGTAACATAGTGTAGATGGTCTTGGTAGTAGCATTCGTTCCAGACGGTAGTTCACTAACGAACTTTTGTAGTTTCAGTTGGTGATCTCTAAATATTTTCGGCAAGGAACTTGGAGCCACCGTTACCTGGGCTCCAAGTGTCTTTGTACAGTGCCTTCGAGAAATTATCCGACTGTAATAATATAGAAATATCATTTTTAAGAAGTAGAGCTTGGCATTTCGTTCCATGTGCAATGAGTCCTAATCCACCAAGTTTACATGGGAGATACAATTGTTCCCGTTGTACTCTAAATAGATAGCCTTGCCAAATGAACCAGCCAATATATTTTGAGAACTGGCTTTCAAAGTTGTTGAGTAACGGGAACACTTGAGCTAAGTACCAAACCTTTGAGAGAACATAGATGTTTGTCACCACAATCCTCTGAGTTATATTCAAATTTCGTGTACGAAAGTTCATCATCACACTCCTAACATTGGCAATAACAGTAGCCTAGTTGGTTTCTAAAGTACCGAGCACAGTCTTTTTCCATTTAATACCAAGGATCTTCACCTCATCAACAATGTTAAACCAGCCCTTCTGTACGATGTCTGTCCCATCGTTTAAGTTAAGTAAAGTAGTTTTCTTGGGATTGGCTTTAGCCCCTGAACCGGCGCTGTACATGCTGAGAGCTTGAGAGATATGTTGAATGTCTTGTTCACCTCTGACTAGTATCGGCATGTCATCTGCGTACACACACATTGAAAAGTTATGTATATTCACTCTGTATCCTTGTAGCTTTGGTTGAAGTGTCCTAATAAATGGTTCCAGGCCTGTGGCAAAGAGTAACATGGAGAGGGGGCATCCCTATCTTACTGATCTTTCTATCGGTATGGGCGTCGAGAGGAATCCGTTAACAAGGATTCGAGATATATAGAGTGGCAATTGGTCATTCGAATGTAATCGATCACTGTGTCAGGGAATTGGAAGTGCTTTAAAGCGATGTAGAGGTACTGATGGTTTATACAATCAAATGCTTTATCAAGATCTATATTCAAGACGCTGAGTTGGTCACTCGGCTGGGAGTCTGTTTTCAGATGGATATCACGTAGTGTTCTTAGATTTGTCAAAATTGTACGGCCGGGAACCCTGCAACACTGTTCGCGTCCAATTGCATCTATGAGGATAGTCTTCAGACGACGGGATAACACTCTGGTTAGTCTTTTATAATCACTGCATAGTAGAGTAACTGGCCTGAAGTCCTCCACCTAAAGGGTTCCTTTCTTTTGGGGGATGATAACTATGATACCTTCATAGTGTGTTTTACAGAGGGCATGACGTCTCAAGATAGCGCGGATAACGTCACAGAATTCCTTGCCAATAATAAACCAGTATTGTTTATAAAATTCATAGGGGACCCCGTCGATTCCTGGAGAGCGATTGGACGGAAGATTTTTTATGGTGGCTTGAATTTCGTCATCAGTAATGTCCATGCCAAGCAATTCTTTACTTGCTGGAGTAAGGTGGGCATCGCAGGACTGAAGCAAGGTATTGACTTCGTGTACATCGATAGATTCCCTGGCGTATAAATGTTGATAAATTGAGGACATTTCTCTTCTTATGTCTTCCTGTGACGTCACCTCTCTTCCATCGGACGATCTTATTTTATGAATGTACCGGCGTTGTTGCTCTCGCTGTGTACGTGCTATATAATAGACACTTGCAACTTCATCACGGGATCACGTCGTAAGTTCTAGGGTGAATGAGTGTTCGGGAAACATACATACGGTCAAGGTGGGAGGAGGAGTTATACTGGATGTAGGTATAGTGGGGGTACATGCAGCTTATCCACAACATCGGTCAGGTTCAAGGAAGTTATGAGATCATTTAAGGCAGAGTTGGCCGCGTAAGTTTGCCCCGTCTAATCTTCTATTCGTTGAACACAATTAAAGTCTCCAGCGAGGATTATTTTTCTTGTTTATATTATGCAGATGTTGGAGTATATCATTCTGAAAGAATTTCTTTCGTTGAACACGTTGTGGTTCCCTGATGGTGCATAAATATTTATTAGGGTAGTGTCATTAATGTGTCTAGATATGATCCTTCCTGAAGGGTGACTCTGCACATCTTCGAGTTCCACATCGTGTCGGGTAATGAATCCTGTTCCCCTACTAGCATTGCCAATGTTTATATATTGGTTGTAGTATGAGGATATGGGTAACACAGAGAGTGCGACTTCTTGTAAAAAAAAAAAAGGGATGTCAATATCATTACAACGAAAAAATCGTTCAAACAATTGAAATTTATGATGATGCTTGTTGTTTTAAGGGGCCTAACATCGAAGGTCATCGGCCCAATTGAAATTTAAGGTGGCTTTGTTTAACATTGATGTTCACAGTAGCGAGAGTCAGAATCTGCACCATCAGCAATATAACCAACTCCCTTGTACACAATATTCTATCAAAAGTGCGTCCCATTATCCACCCATTTACGAGCCTCCAGAGATTTGCGGCGGCTTCGGGAATTACTGCGGGGTTGTGTACGATACGGCTTAGCTCCCTCTCGTCCACTATTTTCACAGGCAGCTTTCGTTGGTAGAGTGTACGAATCTTTAGGAACTATAGTCGTGGGTGTTTTATTATCCGGGTTTCCAGTAGGTAATATCCGTTGTTCTACGGCTACTAAGTCCGTCCTCAGATTAGGTGTTAGTGTAGACAAATTTGCTGTACCATATCAATATTAGTAGGTGCAACTTCAATGTCTTTAGTGACATCTACAGGCGCTAATTGGTGTTGGTGTGACGGCAGAATATGATTGGCAGACTCATGATAAATGTCCACTGTAAGGAGTTGATGTAACTGGGGCCCATTTTCTTCTAGTACATCCACCTGTTCCGCCCATTTTGGGGATTTCACTATGGTGGCCGCATGGACATTAAGTTTGCTATCCTCTTGTCCCTGTTCAACATTCTGACCTGTTACTGTGTTATGTGTGTGTCCTTCAGCGGAAGGTTCTAGTACTACTTCTTCAATATCTTGTGTAGGTAAAGGTGGTTCATCTGTGTTAATGTGCTGTACAGATGGATCCATGCTGTTTTCTTTGTCTGTGAGATCTGTATGTGAAGTATTAAGGTCTTCCAAGCCAGGAAGTGGTGGTGAACTAACGTCTCCACCAGCCTCAGTAATGTTATGTATATTACCAGTTCCGTCAGAAGCAGTCAACACAGTGCTGTATGTCGGCTGCCTGACCTTCAAAGCCGGTCGGCTTCGACGTTGCGGACAATCTACTTGTAAATGCGTCGTTTCCTTGCAGTAAAACATGATTTCATTTGGCCCTCATACGTTAGGAGAATTCTACAGTCATTAACAGTTAGTTGACTGGGTATAGGGTACCTAAGTTCAATATTGACAACACGAATGCCGTTACGTCAGAAAATTCGTAAGGGGCACTCCACTTCTCGTCCCGAATGTCCTTGACCAGCCCGTAAGTTGACAGCACGCGGGCAAGCCGTTCGTTGTTTACTTCAGGTGGTAAGTTGAATACACGCACTCGCTTAGTCGTGGTGTCCACAGCAGTAATTGTCACATTAGTTGAAAGACCATTAGAAGGACGGAAAATGTTCACACCTTCATGCCGGGATAATAAGTTTTCATATAGTACAACAGAGACTAATTTAATATACACTGCATTTTCGCCATTATGAAGTCGTGTAAAATTTTACTTTTGGATTTTGTACCTATTGGACATAAGCTTCTCTTATGGGAATATGCGGCGTGGTCCACACATGTGGACCCCCTCATCTGTGGACGCAGCCCGTATTTGTGGCTCTGCAGGGTGCTGTACCTCCTGATCTACGGGCGCAGTCCACATATGTTGATATGTGGGGTGGTCCACACATTTGGACCTTCTCATCTGTGGAGGTAGTCCACATGCGGGAATCTGCAGGGTGGTCCACAGATGTGGACCTCTCCATCTGTGGACGCAGTCCATGTTTGTGGCTGTGCAGGGTTTTGGACATCCTGATCTATGGAAGCAGTTCACATACGTAGATCCACGGGGTGGTCCACACATTTGACCTCCTCATCTGTGAGTCCGCATACGGTGATCTGTATGGTGGTCCACACATGTGGAACTCTTCATCTTTTAACGCAGTTTGCATACGGGAATTTGGGTGTTGGTCCACACAAGCAGATCGTGTCATCTGTGAACGCATTCCGCATACATAGATCAGCGCGGTGGTGGACCTCTTTACCTGTGGTCGCAGTCCCCATATGTGGATCTGCGAGGTGGTCCACAGGTGTGAACCTCCTCATCTATGGATGCAGACCACATATGTGTGTTTGCAGGGTGGTTTACAAACGTGGACCTGCACATGTGTGAACGCATTCCACACGTATATAGAACTACGGGGTGGCGGATCCCATTACCTATGGACAGAGTCCACATATGTGAATCTGCGTGGTGGTCCATAGACGTGAACCTCCTCATCTCTGGACTCAGACCACATAATTATGTGTGTTTGCAAGATGGTCGTCATAATTGGGCCTCCTCACCTGTGGACGCCGTCTAGATATGTGGATCTGTAGGATGGTCCACACATGTGGACCTCCTCGTCTGTGGACGCAGTCTACATATATGGATCTCCAGGGCGATCCGCAAATGTGGACTTCAGTACCTGTACACGCAGTCCACATGTGTGTATCTGCGGAGTGGCTCACACCTGTGGACCTACTCTCTTATCAGGTCCCCAGAGTTAGTCCTGAATGGGCAATATATGCGCATCCGTCCCTTTGCCAGCTTTTCTCGTAAGAGCAATGTACGCGCATTAGTCTCTCTGCCGGCTATTCTCATAAGAACAATGTATGTCCATGTGTGTTCATCAATTTAGTCTCATACGTGCAATGTACAGTATGCTCATTAGCTCCTAAGAGTGTCACACCGAAGACAGAAATACAACAAAGTAAACAAAACAATGCAAAGGATACGCGTGTGGAAAGCATAGCAACAAGACAATCGTTCGTACAAAGGGCAACGAAGGTTCAGAAGGAAGTGATCCATGAAGTTCACGAAGTGGGCATTATTATTTTATGTAATTTTTTCCATGAAGCATACCAAAACGGACAAATCTGTGTGTGAATATGATTTAATTTAGATTACTCTTGTTGTTCATTGTGTTCCATACATACATACATACATACATACATACATACATACATACATACATACATACATACATTATCATTATAGACTGTTATGCCTTTCAGCGTTCAGTCAGCAAGCCTCTGAGAATTTACTAAACGTCGCCACAATCCTCTATTTGCAACTAGTGTTCTGGCCTCATTTAGTTCCCTACCTCTTATCTTTAAATCGTTAGAAACCGAGTCTAACCATCGTCGTCCTGGTCTCCCTCTACTTCTCTTACCCTCCATAACAGAGTCCATTATTCTCCTAGGTAACCTATCCTCCTCCATTCGCCTCACATGACCCCACCACCGAAGCCGGTTTATGCGTACAGCTTCATCCATTGAGTTCATTCCTAAATTAGCCTTTATCTCCTCATTCCGAGTTCCCTCCTGCCATTGTTCCCACCTGTTTGTACCAGCAATCATTCTTGCTACTTTCATGTCTGTTACTTAACTTATGAATAAGATATCCTGAGTCCACCCAGCTTTCGCTCCCGTAAAGCAAAGTTGGTCTGAAAACAGACCAATGTAAAGATAGTTTTGTCTGGGAGCTGACTTCCTTCTTACAGAATACTGCTGATCGCAACTGCGAGCTCACTGCATTAGCTTTACTACACCTTGATTCAATCTCACTTACTACATTACCATCCTGAGAAAACACACAACCTAAATACTTGAAATTATCGACCTGTTCTAGCTTTGTATCACCAATCTGACATTCAATTCTGTTGAATTTCTTACCTACTGACATCAATTTAGTCTTCGAGAGGCTAATTTTCATACCATACTCATTGCACCTATTTTCAAGTTCCAAGATATTAGACTGCAGGCTTTCGGCACAGTCTGCCATTAAGACCAAGTCGTCAGCATAGGCCAAACTGCTTACTACATTTCCACCTAACTGAATCCCTCCCTGCCATTTTATACCTTTCAGCAGATGATCCATGTAAACTACAAACAGCAAAGGTGAAAGATTACAGCCTTGTCTAACCCCTATAAGTACCCTGAACCAAGAACTCATTCTACCATCAATTCTCACTGAAGCCCAATTGTCAACATACATGCCTTTGATTGATTTTAATAATCAACCTTTAATTCCATAGTCCCCCAGTATAGCGAACATCTTTTCCCTCGGTACCCTGTCATATGCTTTCTCTAGATCTACGAAACATAAACACAACTGCCTATTCCTCTCGTAGCATTTTTCAGTTACCTGGCGGATACTGAAAATCTGGTCCTGACAGCCTCTCTGTGGTCTGAAACCACATTGGTTTTCATCCAACTTCCTCTCAACGACTGATCGCACCCTCCCTTCCAAGATGCCAGTGTTCCATATGATACCTTTTTCAAAATCGAAAGCTATAACGTCCAACAGAACAAATCATTTCGATGGTGGTCACAAAATACCTCTCTTCCTCCCCCTGGCCCGGATGGTAGTTCGTGTTTCGAAAATTGGCTTGGAACTGCTAGGGTTACCTCTGTAAGTTCGACACCACATCTCTCATATGATCCCTTGCTAAGTACATACATACTTAAAGAAGGATAGCATGTTGATGAAGCTTATCCTCCCTTTCCTGACTATATTTTAAGTACATCAGTCAATAACAACGTTACGTTTCACAAGCCATAATTGTTTTCTATACGTGTACAAGCGTTTTAATCAGGCATGTCTAAAACCTCTGCCTAGTATCAATTTCCCTTCCATTCTATCAACGCCTCTCTTTTTCACATCAGTCAATTGCTCTGGTTGCACGTGCAGCTCTGAGTAGTGTTGCTCAATATTACATCAGGTGAATGCTGACGTTGTACAGACAAACGTATTTATGTTCAAGATTCATGTTTCAAGAATGTAATAAGTCTATCAGGTAAGTATAAAAAGGCTCTTTCAGAAGACCAGTTCCCGCACTTGTCATAAAAATGATTTAACCCTGTAAATCTACAGCACATATGTGACGTGACCACCGCATGTCAAAACAGCGATAGTTCGGTGTAGCACATGCTCTACCCCTCACCCCCTTGCTATCTTGTCTCACGCGCTAAACACAACTGTCTGAGTAACGAGAACAGCTGTCGAGAAACACGTGCACTGAGACTTCTCAACCTATAAACACGCGTCTCTCTCTCTCTCTCTGGTAGGTGCTCTGTTTTTCTCTATAAATTCGTAGTCGAACTACCATCACCTATGTGCACGAAGTTACCAAAAAGCGTCTTCGTATGCTCGACGAACTCCGTGCTTGTCATCTAAACAACGTCCGACTCGTTGGCTGGACGGTCAGCGTACTGGTCTTCGGTTCAGATGGTCCCGGGTTCGATTCCCGGCCGGGTCGGGGATTTTAACCTTAATTGGTTAATTTCAATGGCACGGGAGCTGGGTATATGTGTTGTCTTCATTATCATTTCATCCTCATCACGTTGGAATGCACTCCTGTAAGATAACTTAAAGCTAAATATGGAAATATCTCAGGAAATAGCGAATCAGACTTTCTATAAAGAGAACGAACAGTCCCGTGTTCATTTCGAAGTACGCAAAAGTATTTAAGTTTTAGTTAACTCAATTTTCTCATTTGCTCATACTTATACTGAAGGGCATATGTTTGCTTGCCAATAAGTTGTACGATTTCAATAACTGAAGATCTCCATCGAAGAAGGTTGTGTATCACGTTTTGTTGTTTTACAGGAAGTGAACAGGTCGTTAGTTGTTTTATTATCTTCATTTATACTGTACTAGCTGATATAGCCGTGCTTCGCTACGGAATTCTACATTGTATACAGAATTCTAGGTTAGGTAGTGTGCACGTCGTGATCAAGACTATTAAATTGCATAGCTCTTAACGTTACCCTAGAAACGCGACAGGGAAGTCACCAAATATCTCTTCTCATATGAAGACTGGGTTAGGAAATTTTCATTGTAATGGTAGGCCCCCTTGCGTACTATCAATCACTATCAATTTGGGGAGTTTTTATTATAATTTGTAGGCACTCAATCTCCACCTGCCTTTTTACATCCTCAGAAAGATTTTCTTAGTAGTTTTACCAACTGAAATGAACGTAGTTCATTACAATGACGTCAGTAGGAATGGCACGATTAAATCAATACTTTCATATGAAATACTCGATCGAATGAAAAACCACACATTTTCTCACTTTTAACGAACAGGACTACACTGCCGATCTAACAGTCCAGAGTTCCAGAGCTGGAATGACCAAGCCACAGACAGCCGTGATCCGTGAAAACTCTTCGTCTTTTTTCGGCGGCAGGGGGTTCGAATAGTGGAGAGTCCGTGACCCAAAACTATGCTATTTTGCTAATCTGTTTCCTACGAGTACCCAATGAATCGGAAAATCTCAATTCACTACACGAGCGGCGGAAAGAACTATCAGACTTGGAGGCAAATTCTTCCTCCAAGCCAGAGGAAAAACCACCTCTTCACTGCTAATTTGGAATAAAATGAATGTAGAATTTAATAAAAGTGAAGAGGAAGAAGATTTTCTTAAGAAACGGCTCTTTTCAGGGTTGAATTTTAATTTTTTTTTTTAGTGAATTGTGGTGTTATGATTTGGAATAGGCCTAAATTGTAATTCTAGACCAGGTCATACTACTACTACTACTACTACTACTACTAAGTGCGCCTTTGCCTTAAATTTGCACACTGCTCATGTAAAACAGCGCGTCAGAATAGGGATCGAATAGCTCGAATACTGTTATGAACCAGTGTGTTACGTACCAGCAATATCAGGAAATGTATGAACCAGAGGATTGGCATGTTAAAGAAGAAAGTTTTCTAACTCCCCAGCTATTTCCTGCCAATATTCAGTCAGGCTGTTATACTCGGTACGCATCAGTAATTCCATATATCGGAGTAGTGGCATCATAAGAGACAGAGAACATTACAACAATGGTCAACATAATGTTATTGTTGATCAATTTAAAGAGCTTTCGATATTGTAGGCCTTGACGTGTAGTTTTCTTCCGACTCTGAAATACCACTCTTATCATAGTCGGTACGGTAAACTTAATAAAACAGAATGATCAGAAATTGTATTCTCTCTAACTTTTGTTATGTAGTACTTTTCGATAGGACCAATAACATAGGCATTTAAAAATTAAATCTTTGATGCCTTCCCCTATACTACAATTTCATCCAGGGTAAATAACATTGTTCATAGCTAAGACTGTACTATAGTTTCTTATTCCCCGACTCTATATATCGATTTTCATTAAATTCTGTTCACCCATTTTCTCGTGGCTCGGCGTTGATAGCAACACAAATACAAATTCATGAATATCTCTGTTATCATTGCCGGTACGGTAAAAATGTATAAGACATGAATGATCGGAAGTTTAATTTTATATAACTTTAGTTATGTAATATTTATCGATAGGGCCACTAATAATATAAATATTTGAGAATTAAATTTCAGGCCTTCCCCTAAACTACCATTTCACTCATCGTGAACAAAATAATTTATAGCCTAGATTGTATTGGTTCATCTCCCGACTTTACATACCGATTTCATTAAATTCCCTTCTGCACTCTTCTCGTGATGCGTGTACAGACAGACAGACAGACAGACAGACAGACAGACAGACAGACAGACAGACAGACAGACAGAAATTACAGAAAAGTAACAAGAGCGTTTCCTTGTTACTGTGGACATGACAGATACAGAAATACCATTCTTTTCAAATTCTGAGCAATGTACAGACAAAACTCCTATTTTATAAATATAGATTTTTCTAACATGTGTAATAATGTGTTACAACGTGTATTCTAATACAATTTCACCCTTGTTAGTTATTTGTCATCATCTTTATGAAGCGTTCCCTGTTATAACGTTATATGTCCCACTGTTCCTCTTCCTGTTCTTCATATTTTGTTTCCAATGTTAATTTAATGTTTTTCTTTTGCTTAAAATTTTAACAGTTTTTGGAGTTAAATTAATATCTCTGACAGTTATTTTAGTTTATATACAACGTTATTTCAGGGTGAAAACCTTACAACTGTAAATAGACCAACTTTCAATCAGAAAATTTCCTATTTGTTGCCACAGAAAAATGTTCGGCCTGATATAAAACCTTATTTCACCAGAAACTCAACATCGCCAAAAATGTAATACACAATCTTTTCTGAGGGTGGTCTTCAATTATGGGCGTAGAACGTATCATTTATCACCTTTAAGAAAACGAGATGATCAAGTTGAATGAGGAGATCAACTAAGTGATTCTTTTACTAGAAAGTTTACTAGAACTTTGTGAATCCTCATTAGGATTTTTTTTTACAAGTTGATATTAGCGCGAGACTATCCAGACTACTTTAATGGAAATTCAATTCGTTCAGCGTAATTGTTTTAAGACATTATTATCAGGCAACAATTATTCTAGTGGAATGTTACTTAATTCTTTATCAAAAGGTGTGAAAATATTAGTAAACCTTATTGTTGTATACTGCAAGTTCGAGATTATAGATTTCGCTTGTTTTTATGTGATAAGCAGCCCATTATCCCTTCCTCAGATGCACGTACTTTGTTGTAGCTGAGGTAAGATCTACCAATGGTATTTGATTCCCAAATCATCGAGCACAACCTGAGATACATTATTTGTTACTGTTTTAATTTGATTTTGAAGTTAAGATTGGAAGTTTAATTCCCTGGCACGCGAAATGTACTGTATGCAGGAAAACATATGACACTGAAATATCGTTAATTACGTTGGTACGGGAACTGTTCAAAATGTGTACCAACACGTGCCACACTTTGTTTACAACATTTCTAAAGATTACTGAACACGTTAATGAACAATGGTTGCTGTAAGACCAGAAAATGTGACGTTATCTTCTCGCGTAATTCGGTAATATTAGTAGATAAAACTGATTCTTACAGCATTCCCCATATGCAGGCACCTTGGGCCGTGAGATCCAGGGAGCAGCAATGGTATGGGAATGGAGTTCCATGAGAGAGTAGGTGATCTCCAAAGTGTCGTTGGAAAAGGGTGACATCCCCTCCTTCACCTTGGCACATTCATTGTCGTTAGAGTGGTTAAGTTTCTGGGACGACAAAACGGTGCAAACTCAGCACGAATGGTAAAATAATGAGGTCTCTGCAGACTACCTGCCCCAAATTTTTTTGGATTCTTTGCGGCATCCGCGATGAAATAAGGGCCCAATATTCCATGAACAGCCACGACGCGCCAAACTGTAATCCGCGCACTGAGTAGTGGTTTGTTTCACTATAACGACAGCAGGCCGTTCAAACTCTGAAAAACGAGTTGTTTGTCGGTTGATGTAGCCATCAAGATGAAAATAGCTTTCATCAGGAAACCACTTGCTGCAGAAGAAATCAGGATCATCATACATTATGGGCAATACTCTATTGCAATAATATAATCAGGCTCCCTCATCCCTTTCTGCTAGACGCTGAGCAACTTCAAAGTCGAGCCAGCACTTTAAACGTCCGCCGAATAGACCTATCGCTCAAACTGAGTTTCAGCTATGTTCGTCGTAGATTACGCTTTGCGGACTGCGACACCTGTCGGAGAAGTCGTCCATGATTCCTGTTTGTGGTGAAATTAATTGTTATCCCTTTTGGTTTACATAAGACATCCCGTACGACGCATCTTGACAAGGACAGTAAAAATTGCTGTGTTATTTGGTGACTCCTTATTACTGTAAGATAATGCTCGTATTGTTCTTTAACGTGAAAAAATCTCGGCCGAAGCCCCACTGCGTATGATCAAATGTAATGTTCCACGACAAACGCCTTCTCCACTGTTGTGAGAAGCATATTGTAGAAATCAAGGCAAGAGTTAATTCAGAGTACTGCACCTGCTAACGCCGGAGTCTCAACTAGCATTTAACACAGGGTTGTCCGGTTCATATCTAAAAATCTAAAATCAATATATATATATATAAAACATTCAAGTAATAATACAGGGGTGAACGGGGCATGCAAAATTAATAAGTTAAGGACTCATCCGCACATCAAAGCGTGCTGAGATGGGAGGTTCCACAATAGTATTAAGAAGATAACATTAACGATCACTATGTGTAGGAAAAGGAAAAGATATGGAACTGTTTCTTTCTAAAATGAACAAGGAGCAATATACTCGATTGAGTTAATGCAAGGTTTGTCACTCCATTGAGCTGACATGATTTAAAATACGTTTATGAATAAGCCTGAAAATGAACACACAAAACTACATAATATCCATCAGACTGTTCAGGTGGCCGAAACAGTCACTAACTGGGATCGAACAGCGATCTTTATAGTATGACACAAGCTTATCAGTCGAACCCCGACCCACATATATCCTGGAATCCTATCTAAGAAATGCTATGTTTAACAAGAGAGGATTCGATGGAGGGACCCAAGCCTAACCGTTCAGATGTACGAAAATACCAGTATCAGCTCGCCAGAATGAATCTCATCTTACTATTTGCGCCATTAGTTCAATGCATAAAATCCTAACTAGCGCGTGTGCTTTCGTGTGTGCCAAAGATTTTCGACCATTTAACACTGTTGCCGGAGAAGGCTTTAAATAATTAGGACAAAAACTAATTAATATCCGTGCTAAATTTGGGAAAGTAGATATTGTTGATGTGTTACCACATCCTTCCACCATTCATAGAAACAAACATGGAAGGAGGGGAGCACTTGTACCAGTGACAGAGTGTGTGAAGGAGCGAGTATCACGGGTGAAGATCGAACTAACATAGTTCACCTCTCTTTTCAGAAGCAAACTTTGGTCATGGTCATGCTCCACAAATATGAACCGAGCAATAAGCGTGTTTAGCATGACACTAGCCGTGATAATTCAGCATTACCCAAAGCACACAGCCTGTCCTTGTTCGTTCGTACTGTACTGGGATGCCATTCCATGCACACTCCGTAACTCAATCTTAATTCTAATACATCCCGTGGGCCGATAATTTAATATTTTCAGTCCACCCGGACGCTTATATTCTTTATTTCTCCCTTAGCTTTCTCACTTATCTTGAAATTCCTTATTTCCCTCGTAGATTCTTTATTTATACCCATGGTGAGGGGACCCTTCTTCCACTCATATACCAGAACAATATTTTCCTTACTTATTATACGTGGATTTTAAGACTGATTCTAGTCCCTCGACGACAAGAGTACGGCTAAAATATTCATCAGACTGCATATCTTTCACGGACACAATACAACACTTGATTTGTTTCCCTGAGGTTAACCTCCGCTACTGATCTCATGGTGTGATTTTTCTTCCCCACAAAATTTAACGATCGCGGGCGTATGATTATTATCCCTTGGTCTCGAACCACAATGTAAACAACAAATTTAAATCACAGTCACGTGTGGTAGCAGCATCCTGACACATTTAAATACCGTGATTATTCATTCAAACACTACTTAGAAAACCGGGCTCACGAGTTGAGCATAACATTAGTGATCCCTAGTCATCCTTATATTTAAACACTTAACATCCAATCTATAGCACTGTTCACATTAATATTTCATATTTAATTCCAGACGGTAGACGCTATTGACAGCCACCGGTAAAATCCTGGAATCTCAGTTACATTTATTAACAGGAAAAATCTTCCGCATGTACAGCACATATTTAAAATTCACTGCCAATTTCAGTAACGTGACGAAAATGTTGCAAATTTTGGGCTGGGAAGCCTGGGAGAAAGGAGACGAGCTGCTTGACTAAGTAGTATGTCCAAACTGTCAGTGGAGAGATGGTATGGAATGACATTAGTAGACGTATACGTTTGAGTAGTGTTTTTAAAGGTAGGAAAGATCACAATATGGAGATAAAGTTGGAATTTAAGAGGAAAAATTGGGGCAAATATTCGTTTTTAGGAAGAGGAGTTAGGGACTGCAATAATTTATCAAGAGAGATGTTCAATAAATATCCGAATTCTTTGCAATTATTTAAGAAAAGTTTAACTAAACAACACATAGCGAATCTGCCACCTGTTCGACTGCCCTAAATGCAAATCAGTGGTGATTGATTGAGTGCGGCACCTCCGGACACTTATTACACTATGTCTTATTTCTAACAATATAGAGCCGGGCTGAGTGGCTCAGACGGTTAAGGCGCTGGCCTTCTAACCCCAACTTGGCAGGTTCGATCCTGGCTCAGTCCGGTGGTATTTGAAGGTGCTCAAATACGACAGCCTCGTGTCGGTAGATTTACTGGCACGTAAAAGAACTCCTGCGGGACTAAATTCCGGCACCTCGGCGTCTCCGAAGACCGTTAAAGTAGTTAGTGGGACGTAAAACAAATAACATTATTATTATTATTAAGTATATAGAATGTAAGCCTGACCAGACCGGTTTTGCAAATACGCGTGATGCAACCAGCATTTGTCTGTGTTTGAAAATCCGTCTTCAAATAACGTGCATGAAACAACCCGAACACAAACAAACAAACAAACAAACAAGGTTAACGTAAGAAAATCCATAGAAAAAATCTACAGTTAATGCTTTATCTTTTTCTTAGCGTGTTCCTTCGTCTTATTTAAACCCACATCATCTAGCCGGGAAGCGGCTCGTATAATACACTCAAGTAATCGTTATTAAGAAAACTCTTCCCCTCTGTTCACATGATAGGAAGCCTACATAATTAAAATATCAGGTTACTCACCTTATTCTTCGGCGTACTAAAGGGACGAGCGGATGATTGCCCCATCCGTCTAGCAAGCCCTAGCGCTGGTATCCATGACATGAAGATGAATTAATCCAAGGCGCATATTGTACACACACAACTTAAATCTAAACAACAAAGAAAACTTCAAAGATTTTTCAACACTTTGGTGACTAAGACACCGAAGACATTCACTGTACGATCTTCATTCCTCTCCCGAACCTAGGAATATGCGGTAGATCTATATCACATCAAGCGACGCGGCGTGCACTGCACGGTAAACGAAAACAGTGCTCCCGGAATTGTCTTGTGTCTCTGTCGGCTAGTAATTATTTCGCTGACCATATCGTCGCTGCCGGGACAAAACCTCCTATGTGAATTATTTTAGCTTACAACTTTGGCCGGTAAGGTTCTGTCATCTAAGGTGCAATATTGTATGAAAACTGTCAAGGCATTCTCGCTCTTAATAACGTATGTGCTGCGGGTGAGTATATCTCCCAAAATATTATTAAATAGGAGGCTTTGTCCCGGCAACGACGATATACCAGTCCAAAAGGAGACTATGCCTCATAGTCTAAATTTTACAACTACGTGTGAACGTAACAAGCATGTCCTTCAAGCGAATGCTGGAAATGATTAACAGCGTTTCTATTCACTGTCTACGATATGAATTAATTTCACGGTGGCTCTAGCTCCAATCCAATGTGCACTACCGTGAGGGAACGTACGTCTGTCCCCATCAATATGTGTACGAGTGTGGCACGTAATTATAATGAGGAAATATACACGGAGTCTCTACCTGTATTTCGGGCGCGCTGTCCGCGCGTCCGACAATAAACTCTAGCTAGGTTAACATCAACCAATAAGTGAAATAATGATACTGACCGATGTTCAATGCCACTCCGAATAGTGTTAGTACTTAAATACGGCGGATATAGTGGTCCGTTGACAAGTATGGATTTACCTCGTGACTGACTATTAAGAAGTAGTGCCTTGTTGGGTGACGGGTCCCCTTATATAATATTCCGGCCGCCTTTCCAGGTTCACCTGAGACTGTGATAGAAAGAGGGGCTATGGTTTTCTCATATTGGCATTCATAGACTGAACTGGACAACTAAACTTGCTCCACTCGTTTGAGTCATTATATTAGCCCTCTGGGCGTAGTTTGAATCGTAATCAATCGTTGGATCAAACGTTATGATCAAATTTTTGTCGTCGTTCTTTTCACGGGCAAAGCAGCTTCTGTCCCGTAGTCCTCTGTGCCTAACCAATCAGGAGATATCTGGGGTTAATTCTCAGAAACTGATAAGTTAAATTTTTAAAGTTATCGCAGTCTTTCATGGTGACAACCTTCGAAATTTCAAACGCTCATGACTCCGTAATCAGAGTAATTTATATTTCATTAATAATGATGTTAATAGTGACGTTGTCAATTTTTCCGAGAATTGTTACCTTGCAAGAACACAACTAGCGTGCTTCAATCTGTAAGATCATGAAGTTCATATCCCCTAATTACCAAAAGTATAAAGTATTAAGCGCGAGCTCATCAAAGCGCAAACTGGAGTCAGAGATAAGTTCACATACTGAAGTTAGTGACGAACACAGGTCTAGAGATAAAAACCGTATAGTCTCTAGCGTAAGATATATATTTTTTGTAACCGAGTTAAGTAGCTCGGAGAGTAGAGCGCCTTCTAAGCCCACCTTAGCAGCTTCGATCCAAGCGCATTCAGAGAGTATTTGAAGGTCCTTAAATACATCAGTCTCGTGTCAGTAGTATTCTTTTTTTTTTTTTTGCTAGTTGCTTTACGTCGCCCGACACAGATAGGTCTTATGGCGACGATGGGACAGGAAATGGCTAGGAGTGGGAAGGAAGCGGCCGTGGCGTTAATTAAAGTACAGCCCCAGCATTTGCCTGGCGCGAAAATGGGAAACCACGGAAAACCATTTTCAGGGCTGCCGACAGTTGGCTTCGAACCTACTATCTCCCGAATACTGGATACTGGCGGCACTTAAGCGACTGTAGCTATCGAGCTCGGTCAGTAGTATTCTAGTAGGTAAAAGGACTCCTGCGAGAAACAATTCCATCACCTTGCTAGCATGTCATTTAATTCGAGCATTATCTTTTAGCTCCTAATTAAGAAGTTGGCATGCCAATATTCACTCCAAAGGAATCCCGTATTCGATCCCTGGTCGGGTCAGGGGATATTAACCTTTATTTCCTTTGATTCCAGCGTTGGGTGTTCGAATTGCACCCAAGCTCTTAGCGCGCAAATGTTCAGTTTGTAAGCTAGTATTCATCCCAAAGGAGTTCCAGGTTCGATTCTTAGTCGGGTTAGGAATGTTAACTTTTAATTCCTTTGGCTCGAAGGTCAAGTGTTTGAAGTGAATTCGAGCTTTTAGCGAGCAATCAAATAGTTAGCATTCTAGTCTCCAGTCCAGGGGGTTCCCGGGTTCAATTCCCGGTCATGTTGGGGATTTTATCTTTCATTCGCGTTAAACGCCGCTGTATCAAGGAAGATTGCACTCATGTGATCCCTCAACCAGTCTTCAAAATTTACCTAGTACTCATTTCTGTTGACACACCAACAGCTGGAACCGGGACCATCGCTTCACCGCCAAAGATACTCAGCCAAGCAGTAGAAGGTGGTTCGTGAGTAAAAAATGCAGAGCCCAGTTATAGCACGGACATTTTTCAGTTCCGAACACAACAGATCAACTCTAGAGTCTTGTAAAAACTACTGTAAGCTACAATACGTCTCCAGAGTTAAAATCTATTAGATCGAGAGTTAAAATCAGAAATTGGGTGTTCCAGTCACTAAAACAAAGAGTCACGCGTCAGCTGTGACGCTAGCGCAGCTGACTCCGCGGTCTGAAGTACGGTGCACTCACAACGGACATGCAACCTCCAAATGTATGAGTCCTTGAAGCATATCTCCAGAGTTAGACTGATAAGTGCAATGTGTATCAGCGATTGTGCTCAGTAGCCCTTGCGTCAGCACCCTATAGTTAGTCACATAAGTTCAATGTATAGCCGTCATCTTTTTCAGAGGAAGTAGTTCAGCTCCTAGGCCCTGAGGTAGCTCTCTAGAGTTAGGTCCATAACAGCAATACTAACGCATTAGTCCTTACTCCAGCTCCCTAGATTTGGTCTCATAAGAGCTATGTATAATCACCATCGTTTTCAGTATTCATAGCTCAGGCTCCAAGTCCCTGAGGTAGCCCTCCAGAGTTAGTCCTATAAGAGCAATGAATAGGCATTATACCTTGCGCTAACTCTCCAGAGTTAGGCCATTATGAGCAGTGAATATCCATCAACAAGTTCGGAAATAATAGCTCAACTTCTAGTCCCTGAGGTAGCCCAGTACCACGTCCCGTGAGAACAATGTATACTCAACAGTTCGTAGTATGGCAGTTAAGCCTGGTAACGAATCCAAGCCGAATCCGAGCAGGTAAGATTAATGTTGTATTGGTAGCCCGCACATCGAACATGGGATATTGAGTTTAACGGCCCCGTAAAATTAAGCTTGGAGTTAAATCCGAGCCTGTAAGGTTAAGCTTGGGATTGAATCTGAGCCTGTCAGGTTAATCCTGGGTGGAATCCGAGCCTGTAAGTTTAAGCTTGCACTCTTATGCGGTTAGCCCGGCTGTCGAACTTTGAGTCTGTGATGCTCTGTGATGACGTCTGTTCCTAGGTTAAGCTTGCACTCTTGGGCATCAAACTTGGGTATGTAAAGTTGGCACCCTTGTGAGCTTAAGCCTGGAGTCGAATCCGATCCTGTTAGGTTAAAACTCCACTCCTATTCTGTTAGCCCCTGTTTCGAAATGTATGTCTGTAATGCTCCATGATGACTTCAGCTGTTAGGTTAAGCTTGTAGACTTGGGCATCAAACTTGGGTCTGTCAGGTTGGTGCCCCTGTGAGGTTAAGCCTACAATCGGATCCAAACATGTGAGGTTAAGCTTGCACCCGTAGCCAGCAGCCCAAATTTGAAATCGTCCGCCGAGTGATGTCATTTAAGGTTAAGCATTTACCATTAGCACATCCGTGAGAGCAGGCCTTCTCCTCAGGCGGGAAGAGTGAGGATGTGGCAGAGATACTCAAAATCACTTCTCTCGACCTCAATTGAACGATTTGTTCTCACCATCGTACACTTTTGTAAGCGTTATGAAATTCTCCAAATGCTGGTCTTGAAAATTCATATAATTCAGTTACTAATAAACAGAACAACACGCCTGTTTGCGCCGTTGCTTCACATTTCATGGTTTTATTTCTGGTTTTCTGGTTTTATTTTCCTAACGTTTTAACGTCGCACAGTCTCAGTAAGGTCTTTTGGTGGTGATGGAATTGGCCAGGGTTAGAACTGGAAGGAAAGGGTTTGTGGCTCTAATACAGCCCAAGCATTTGCCTGGGTATGAAATGGGAACTCACGGGAAACATCCTTAGAAATATGGACGGCGGGATTCAAAGCCCCTCCCTCCCCTCCGACCCCCACCCACGAAAGTAAGCACACAGATACGTCACCCGAAACGCGTAGCTGACTCGGCGCGGTCAACTATTTTCAGTATGGAGGGGAGGGATAGAATGTATTTCAGACACCGTTAGGCTACTTTACCTACATGTCCGTTGTTTACCAGGTGCACCATATGGCGCGTCCGGCTCTGTAGCTAACTAGTTATCATGCTAGTCTTAGGTCCAAGGCGAGCCGGGTTCAATTCCCAGTCTGTTTGGGGATTTTAACCTTCTTTTGTTGTTTCCTCTGGCTCGGGGACTGAGGGATTTTGCCGTCTTCAACATGAGATTCCATCCTAAGTAGGGCCCTATTCTCACAGACACGTAGGTCGCCCATGGGTGTCAAATTGGAAGACCTGCGCAAGGCCTCTGCAGAGGTCACACGTTTTTATTATTATTATTATTATTATTATTATTATTATTATTATTATTATTATTATTATTATTATTATTATATACAATTCGCTGGGGCCACCAAGGACCACGTTAAGTCTTGTTGCATTTGACACTGAACTTGGCTTTATTTAGAGCCCAAATTTCCCTCATTCTTTGTGAGTGGGCCTGCTTACGCTCCTCTGTCCAAGGGGCACCGTGTCTTCCCTTCGGTTGCTCGTCTCGGTTTAGCCCGTTCGTCAATATTTTCTTGCGGAAGATATCTCTGTTAAGGGCGTCTTCAGCTGAGATATCTAGCATTTGCAGGTCTTCTTTGGTATTTCTAAACCAGGGAATTGTAGTTTTGGTGTTTGAATAAAAAAAGTGAAAGATTTCTTTAGTTAACTTTCTTCCATCCATTCTTTTCAGATGACCGTAAAATCGTGCCCGTCTTATTCTGATTGTGTCGGTAATTTTCTCTATTTTGCTGTAGACTTCCTTGTTGGATCTCTTTTGATGAATTCCATTTCTGTACTTTGATCCCAAGATCTCTCTCACAATTTTGCGTTCTCTTTTCTCCAGTTCTTCAAGGAGTCCTTTGTTGGCATTTAGAGACAGGGTTTCGGCTGCATATACAACTACTGGCTTCAGAACTGTTTCATAGTGACGTATCTTGGTGTTTTGGGAAAGGCATTTTTTGTTGTAGATTGTACGGGATGTTTGGTAGGCTATTTCCAGTTTGCGTACTCGCTCCTGAAGTGCTTCTTTGTCCAGTCCATTTTTCATGATGATCTCACCCCGGTATTTGAATTTGTCTACTCGGGTGATGTCCCCGTATTTTGTATGGAGTTTTGGTGGATCCTCTTTGATGTTAGTCATTACTTCTGTTTTCTCAAACGATATCTGCAAACCAGTTTGTTCGGCAATTTCCTTTAAAATTTCAACTTGGGCTCTAGCGGTTTCTATGTCGTTTGAGAGAACAGCAATATCATCGGCAAATGCTAAGCAGTCTGTTGCGATCCCCTTGGATTTTGTTCCTATTCTAAATGGACTATAGTTGGTTTCCTGTAATATCACCCGCCAGGTTCTGATGATCTTTTCAAGAACACAGTTGAAGAGTATCGGGGATAGCCCATCACCTTGTCGGACTCCTGTTTTGATGTCAAAGGAATGCGAGAGACATCCGTGGAACTTCACCTTGGATTTTGTATCGGTCAGGGTGGCTCTAATTAATGCCAGCAGTTTCAAATCAACTCCAGATTCATTTAAGATGTTTAGCAGGACTTCCCGGTCAATGGAGTCGTACGCTTTCTTAAAGTCCACAAAGACAGACACATACTGCTTGGACCTTAGTGTACAATATCTGATGATCGTTTTGAGATTTTGGATCTGTTCAGCTGTTGAGCGACCTTTTCTGAACCCTCCTTGGTATTCACCTATTTGATGTTCGACTTGTGCTTCCAAACGCTCCAGGATGGCAAGTGATAGAATTTTGTAAGTCACGGGTAGCAAATATATTCCTCTGTAGTTGTTGATGTTCTTCATGTTGCCTTTTTTGTGTAATGGATGGATCAAAGCTATTTTCAAATCTTCGGGTAGGGTCTCCTTGTTCCAAATTTCTTCTATTTGCTTTTGCAAGATATCAAGTGATTCCTCTGGGGCATATTTCCATAGTTCTGCTACTACCGTGTCTTCCCCCGGCGCTTTGTTTTTTTTGAGATGGGCAATATGGCGCTTGATCTCATCTCTGTCGGGTGGTCTGGAATTTGGGTACCTGAGTAAGGGTTCCTTGGTCTCAATGGCGCTTTGCGGTTTAGAGCAATTAAGTAAATTCTTGAAGTAATCTGCCAGAATGCTGCAATTTTCTTCATTTGACGTCGCCAGTGTGCCGTCCTTTCGCTCAAAGCATAGAGATGCTGGTTTATAGCCAGTGAGTTTGCGTTTGAAGGCTCTGTAGTACTCTCTGCTTTCATTCTTCCTAAAGTTTTGTTCTATCTTTTCAATGAGAGATTTTTCGTATTTACGTTTCTCAGTTCTGAACACCCTAGATGCTTGGGCACGTTGGGTTTTGTAGATTTCCCAATCATTTTCTGATTTCGTAGAGTAGTACTCTGTTTCCACGCATTGAGTCTTTATTGGAGGACTGATTCGCAGGTACTATTCCACCAGGCATGCTTTTTGCTTCTCTTGATTTCTGCAACGTCTTTGGCGGCCTCAACAAGGAGACTTTTGGCATTCTTAAAATCACAGTCATTTGGTCTAGCCTTCTCCTGGAACTCCTCGACCCTTTGCCGAAGTTTATCATTGTCGAAGCGTGTGATCTGTTTGGTTGTCTTCCTTGTGTTTGCGGGAATTGGTTTGAATTTGATAAGAGACATATAATGATCTGAGGCCACATTGATGCCTTTCTTTATCTTGACATTCATAATCTCAGGGCTGTTTCTCCTGGAGATTGCAACATGATCAATTTGGAACTCTCCGAGAGCTTGGACGGGAGAACGCCAAGTCATTTGCTTTCTGAGTAGATGGCGAAAGTGGGTCGACATGACCTGCAGATTGTGATTTTCGCAAATGGACACCAGTCTTTTGCCGTTGGGATTGGTTCTTTTGTGAGCAGGGTAATTTCCTGTAACTTTCTTGTACTTTTGTTCACGACCTAGTTGGGCATTGAAGTCACCCAAAAGAAGCTTAACATGGTGTTTGGGGATTTTGTTTAATTTTTCATCCAGTAGGTCCCAGAAATTATCAACTTCGTCTGGATCAGACTTGTTCTTATCGTTTGTAGGAGCATGTACATTAACTAGGGCGTAGGTTTTGTTTGCGCATTTAATTGTGAGTATAGACAATCTGTCATTCACAGGTTCGAAATTTGCAACCGATTTAAGGATCTTGGTTCTAACAGCAAACGCGGTTCCAAGCATCACAGCTCCATTGAGGATTCCTCTTTGCGCTTTGCTCTTGAAAAATCGGTAGCCTTCGGATTCAAAAATCTCTTCATCTGGGTACCTTGTTTCCTGTAGGGCCATTATGGATATCTGATTTTCGTGAAGAGCGTTGGTAAGGGTTTTCAGCTTGCCAGTTTGTGTAAGTGAATTTATGTTGAAAGTTGCTAGAAAGGTTTTAGATTTTGGCCTGAGTTTTTGACTCTTCGGGGTACACCGAGACGCTCCGACTCGTCTCTTGCATGATGTCGAGTCTCCCCCAGAATCCGAACGAGACTCGTGCGCCGTGGTGTTCACGACGAGGGATTTATCCGAAGATTTACCTCCTGGGGTATGTTTCTTGAAATGTTGTGCCATCATGCTTTTTGACTTGACTTTGCTTTGGACGGGTACCCATCCTTTTACAACTAGGGTTGTTAGGCCTACAGGTTGCCTCAAGATGTTTTCTGGCTTCTGGTCATTTACCAGTCTTCGCCGTAACCCTGGCAAGGGACCAGATTTTTTTTCACGGTGGTATTTTATTTCCCTACTACCCTCTGACTCTGCTGGCGGCAGAGCCAGCGAGCTTCCCCAATTCCAATGGGACGCGCCCGATGGAGGTAACCGGTAAATCCCCACACGGGTATTATTATTATTATTATTATTATTATTATTATTATTATTATTATTATTATTATTATTATTATTATTATTATTATTATTATTATTATTACATGGAGTAAATGAATTGACAACTGCTGTCTACTCAACACATACCACGAGGTACACGGTCACAATTCAGTATTCATTCCACATATTCAATCTGATAAGCTGTGCCAGTGGTCCAGATATCTTACGACGTAGTTCGAGGTTTTAGTCTGACAAAGAGGTGTTAAGAATTTCAACCTGCTATCGTCCCAAAATATTGTCCTGTGTCACTGGGCATTTAGAATTGTCATTTACATCCGTCTGTTGAGAATTTAAATGACTGCATTTGACTCTTAACACGTCATCATCGTCATGTGTATTTTCATTGACATAGATTTTTGGCTACAATGAAGAGAATCCATCTTTGTGTCGGCAGATCGCTTGGCCCGCTTCTTATCTCTTCAGACTCATTTCTTCCTTGGCCATACTCGGAGGCTTTCGCTACGCAGTGCTTCCTTTAGTGTAACAGTAGGAGACTTTTAATATTTACAATTTGCTTTACGTCGCACCGATACAAATGGGTCTTAGGGTGACGATGGGATAGGAAAGGCCTAAGAGTGGAAACGAAGCGGCCGTGGCCTTAATTAAGGTACATCTCCAGAATTTCCCTGGTATGAAAATGGGAAACCACGGGAAACTATCTTCAAGGCTGCCGACAGTGGGGCTCGAACCCACTATCTCCTGATTGCAAGCTCACAGCTTCACGCACCTAACCGCTCGGCCAACTCACCCGGTGAGATATTTAAGATCTGCCTTTAGCGCGTTGATACTAGTTGCCAAAAAATATCCAACTTATTGATGCCTTTCTACATTCAGTTACTTCTTCACACCAGAATGTTGCACTTTTTGGTCCATCTAAATCACGTTATTTCATTTCTCGGGCTAGCTAACTTTTCACCGCTCGAAAATTATATTCATTGAATATTACTCTTCATCATATTGTTACATTGTCCGGAGCTCTGGGTGAACGGTCAGTTTACTGGCCTTCGGTCATGAGGACCCTAGGTTCGATTCCCGGCTGGGGTGGGGATTTTAATCGTGCCTGGTTAATTCCTCTACGTCAGTATTTGTGTTCATCTTCAAATATATACAGCACAACACACATTAAGACAGAACTGGCGTCAGGCAGGGCGCCTGGTCGTAAAACTTGTATGTAAAGATTGTTGGTTATTAGGTCATTGTGTAGGTGGAGGTGGTAGTATTGAAATTTACCAAAGATTAAAAACGCATTTGCAATAAAATACGAAATTTGAAAACTAGAAAATCAGCTTGGTATGACAAGATTTCTCAGGGATATACTAAAGGCAATGGGTTGGAATGTAGTACGATATCTGAACTGCTTACTTGATTACTCTTTACATGAAGAAACTACACCAATTGAATGGAGAGTTGCTGTAGTAGCCCCTTAGTACAAAGGAAATAGTAATAAATCTAAAGCCGATAGGTACATGCCAGTCACATGTGTTCCATATAATCTCTGGGAAAACATTGTCCCACTCGTTGGCTGAACGGTCAGCGTACTGGCCTTCGGTTCAGATTGTCCCGGGTTCGATTCCCGGCCGGGTCGGGGATTTTAACCTTAATTGGTTAATTCCAATGGCACGGGGGCTGGGTGTATGTGTTGTCTTCATCATCATTTCATCTTCATCATGACGCGCAGGTCGCCTACGGGAGTCAAATAGAAAGACCTGCACCTGGTGAGCCGAACCCGTTCTGGGATATCCCGGCACTAAAAGACATACGACATTTCATTTCTGGGAAAACATTCATTCTGATTATGACAGACATGTCTTCTACATCACTAAATGTTTCTATAGAAGGCAGTTTGGGTTTAGGAAAAAGTTACTCTACTTGTCGGTTTAATTTTAGATAAATAATATTGTACATATCTCGGATCTTTGTACTACGGCGTTATGTACTGTTGCTGATCCACTAGACAAAAGAATGACTGAATGGAAGTATAAATTTCTAGACAACATAACTCAAAGAATTATCGTGGGGAAAAACATGATCTGATCCTTTCATGATTTAGAGGGGAGTTCCTCAAGGCAATATTATCGGTCCTTTATGTTTCCATATATATATACTAACAAGATACCCGTGCTTTTCTACGGTATTATACTGACATTTATAATAGAATGCTTGTTGTTTTATATATAATTAGCCGAAATTCGCGACCTGACTATTTTTCTGAGAGAATCTCCCAAAATTCGCGATCTGGCTCATTTTCTAATAGATTACGGCAAGTTTCCTCCCATTTTTCAATCTTTCTTTCCAGCAATCGATTTCATACTTCCCGGCCTAGGTCCATGTATTCCACCCGGTCAGTTGGGTCCCTAAATCTTTGCCATCTTTTCCTATAAGCATTTTTAATATGGATCAAATCCTTGAGGAGATCCGGGGTGGTGTCGTCTTCGGTGCCTTGGCGGTACTGAACCGCGGCCGTACTGCATTCTTGGTCATTACCCGTCCAGGACCCGTTACCAGCGCGGTCCGCACATTTGACGACGGTCCAGAACATTATTATTATTATTATTATTATTATTATTATTATTATTATTATTATTATTATTATTGACCCCAAAGCAGGATGCAAGACCGCTACTTGGCGGTAAATTACATCTGCTGACATTGTCATTGTTGACAATGTGACCAGCACCATTGTCGCGCGTAGGCAAGTGTGCGGGATTTCTGGCGATAAGAATGACATACTGTACTTCCGTGCATTATTGACCTTATTGTAGAGGTGAAAAATTGGACGGTGAATCTCATTCCTATCGCGTATTTCAAATGTGTTTAAATTTTTATTTATATGCCAGGAGAATTTACTGTAGTCTAAGACCGTTCTCCGAAGGAAAAGTTGGCTCTTGTAGACGAACCCGGGAAAGATAAAAATGATCGGTTTATGATCAGAATAAGTACATCGAAAATCTACAGCCTGTGTCCAGTCATTCGACAGGGTCAGGAATGGAATAAATAAAGCCCCATCTGTAACTTTTTTTGATGATAATAATAAATAAAATCATGAATAAAAATATATAAATAAAATTACTCAAAAACTTAATAAAATTAATAAGCATAATTAACCGAAATGTCCGTAGTATGGGCGCCAGTGTTCACCAGAATGGATCCCTCGAATTTAGATAAGAGCATGATAAACTTTATATCCCAGGGCGTGTACATAATGCTGCGTACTGGTACATCTGCTGCAGGCCTTACCTAACCTCCTGAAAACGACTAATTAGGTAGGAACTGCACCTAGGTTCATCAATAACACTGATTCTAAAATAGCCAACTATATTCTTAACAAATTCCGTGCATGAGCACCTCATCAACATACAACATTATACATATAATACACACATAAAATATTGCTGGAAGACTCCATATTTACAACAACAACAACAAAAATAATGAAAATCGTGGGAAAACGAAAGCGAGAACTAAGTTACCATTTGTAAATAATCCGATGAACAATGTACATGTATGAAGATAAATACCCTTCACTGTCTCTATATCAATTCGACTTACCGATTCTCATAATCGGCAGTTATCACATCACACAGATACTGTACCTTGTACTACTGTGTTCACATATTTTAACACTTGTTGTAAATATATATACACACGTCTGTCGATCCTCAACATAAATTTATGGAAAGTCTGATATAGCTTTCACCAACATATAATGCTAGGCCGCCACAAGTGCTACAATACTTAATGCGCAACCACTCTCCACAATCATCCACTTTCCACGAACATAACAAGACTACGCTCCACGAACGTTTGAAGTCCAGTCCATTGTTGCCGTGTCACTCCAGTACCGTGTATCAGCACCACTTCTTTCCCGTACAGTGCGTCAGTTGTAGTTGTAGTTGCAGTTATCTTCCTTCTCGTTCCTTACAATCACCTTTACAATTCCCCTTACAATGTCCCTTACAATGTTCTTGGTTGCCGCCGTATGATCAACCTTTATAGACATCAACATCCCCCTCCTCTCAGATGAGACGTCTGGATTGGTGCTTGCCCACCAATCATGAGTGAACCTCTTGTCAAGACCAAGCCCTGAACTACTTCTTCCTCCCAAGACAATAACAAACTCTCGGGAGTTTTACATGAATCACCAAACTTCCCTGGTACAACAACAAGCTCATCTCATCAGGCTGGGATATATGCATGACTAATGGAATTTCCTGACACAAGTACATCACAACAAACACTGGGGCAGCCATATGACTCATTCAAATTACCAGAGTTATTAAAGCAATGTTTTCCCACTCGTGCAAAACAAATTACTCATACCTACATATGTGGATATCTTCCAGCTTACCAATATAAATGGCAAAATATACAAATGAAATACTGATAATAATAACAACAATAATAACAATAATATTAATAATAATAATAATAAATCGAATACTGACAATATCATCTCTAACTTCTACATATAATTCGGGGGTGTGATATATGTACTATCACACATCTAGCGGCGACAATAGGAATTGTGCCGTCTGCCGAAGCCTGTCGCACTCCTCTGGGGCAGTGATTAATGAATGACAAATGAAATGAAATTAAATTGGACAGTGTTGTTGGAATGAATGATGACAGGGAAAACCGGAGTATCCGGAAAAAAACCTGTCCCGCCTCCGTTTTGTCCAGCACGAATGTCACAAGGAGAGACCGGGATTTGAACCACGGAACCCAGCTGTGAGAGGCCGGCGCGCTGCCGCCTGAGCAACGGTGGCTTCTTATAAGTACATTATAAACAGTAAAATCAATTGGTCTCACCTCCTTTTACCCCCACCGCCGTTAAGTTTATTTACCCCCCTCCCCCAAAAAATAAAAGAAGGCGTGTTTCTTTATGTTTAAAGGAGATTCTAAACACCAACATTCACGTCTATTACCTTCAGTTTTGAGATATAAGTATCCCCATAAAAATAACTCACTTTTTCACTTCCCCCCCCCCCCCAGTAAATTTTCCGGCAAAAAATACTTGTTTCTTTAATAGTAAAGGATCTTCTAAATACCAATTATCACGACTCTAACTTCAGTTTTTGATTTATGTGTCCTCATGAAAGGAATTCAACTCCTTTTCACTCCCGCCCCAAGGAAGATTCCCCCTCCCCCAAACGGGTTTTTCTTTGTTTTTAAAGGAGATCCAAATACCAATTTTCACATCTGTCACAACTTTAGTTTTTATTAGATGTAAGTATTCTCATACAATTAATTCAATTAATTTTTCAAATCTTTCACCCTCCCCCGACCCTTTCATTGGATTTTCCGAGAATACGTCTTTCTATACTTTTAAAGCAGATTCCAAATATCAAATTTCACGTCTGTAACATCTCCATTCTTGAAATATCAGTAGCCTAATTAAAAGAATTCAACACCATTTTCAGTCACTTTTACCCCCCCACCCCTCCCTCTCCACCCAAGTGGTATATCCGAAAACTAAAAATACACGTTCCTTTATTTTTAATAGAGATAAAAAATACCATTTTTCACTTCTCTAACATGTTAAGTTATTTGAGATATACTGTATAAATTCTCATTTTAAAATTTCACCCCCTATTTATTTCCCCTTAAGTGGAGTTTACAAAAACATGTCACCTATGTTCTTTTACATTTACAGGAGATTCCAAATACCACATTTTACGTCTGTAACATTTTACGTTTCTAAGGTATTCTGTAGATATAGTCTTTCAAAAAATTCACCCCAATTTGTCACTCCTGTTTAACCGCCATTGATTGAATTTTCCAAAAACAAAAAAATCGTATCTCTTTATTTTTAAAGGAGATCCCATATACTAATTTTTCAGTTCTGTAATGTCTTCACTTTCCGAGATATATGTATCCTCATTAAAGGAATTCAACCCATCATTCACCCATTTACACCCCTCCTATTGGGGTTTACAGAAAACAAAATACATACGTAATCAGGGTTTATTAAAATTGGAATAGAGATTTATATTTCCCGAATAAAAAAGAGCTAATTTGTTATGTTGGTTAATGTAATATTATTATCAAGAATAACGAATTTGTAATGAAACATTGTTCCTTTATTTTTAAAGGAGATTCTAAATATCAATTTTTACATGTGCGAACTTTTAAGGTTTTGAGATATAGATACACTCGTTTTAAAAATCCACCCCTTTCACCCGCCACTATTTGTATTTTCCAAAAGAAAAGATCTTTCTTTATTTTGAAAGGAGATCCCAAGTACCAGTTTTCAGGTCTGTAATAATTTCCGTTTCTGAGATATAAGTATCCTCATTAAAGGCATTCAACCCCTTTTTCACCCCTCCTATTGGAATTTTCCGAAAACAAATAATACATGTTTATTTATTTTTAAAGGAGATTCTAAATACCAATTTTTACACCTGTTAACTTTTAAAGTATAAAGATGTAGATACACTCATTTTAAAAATTCACCCCCCTTTTCACCCCCCATTATTTGGATTTTCCAAAAACGAAAAAATACCTATTCCTTCATTTTTAAAGTAGGTCCCGAATACCAATTTTCAGGTCTGTAATATCTTCAGGTTCTGAAATATAAGTAGCCTCATCAAAGGCATTCTACCACTTTTTCACCCTTTTCCACCCTTCCTATTGGGATTTTCCGAAAACAAATAATACTTGTCTCTTTATTTTTAAAGGAGATTCTAAATACCAATTTTCACATCTATAAACTTTAAAAGTTTTGTGATATAGATACACTCATTTTAAAAAATGCAACCCCTTTTCACCCCCCACCCCCCATTATTTGGATTTTCCAAAAACAAAATATACGTATTTTTTTAAAAAGCAGATACCAAACACGAATTTTCATGTCTGTAATATCTTCAGTTTCTGAGATATAACTATCCTCATTAAAGGCATCCAACCCTTTTTTTTTACCCCTTTTCACCCCTCCTATTGGGACTTTCCGAAAACAAAAAATACTGGTTTCTTTACTCTTAATGAAAATTCTAAATACCAATTTTTACATCTGTAAACTTTCAAAGTTTTGAGATATACATACATTCATTTTAAAAATTCACCCCCCTTTTCACCCTCCCATTAATTGTATTTTCCAAAACAAAAAAATACGTGTTTCTTTATTTTTAAAAGTGATCAAATGTACCAATTTTCGGGTTATAATATCTTCAGTTTCTGAGATATAAGTACCAGTATCCTGATTAAAGGCATTCAACCCCCTTTTTCACCCTTTTTGACCCCTCCTATTGGGATTTTCTGAAAACAAAAAATACGTGTTTCCTCATTTTTAAAGATGCTAAATACCAATTTTTACATCTGTAAACTTTTAAAGTTTTGAGACATAGATACACTCGTTTTAAAATTTCAACCCCTTTTTCACCCCTTAGCGACGGAATACCCGCAAATCCTCTCTTAGCGAGCACCTAAATCTTAATATGAATGCATCCCCAACAGTTCATTTCTTTATGTCCAGTAGTTTTGGCTCGGCGAGGATGAATCTGTCAGTCAGTCAGTCAGTCAGTCAGTCAGGACAAGTTATTTTATATACATAGATTGTACCAGGAACGCTGGTCCAGTAATAAAGTCCACATATTTTATACTTTAAATACGCGCCGCGCGCCAGCGGAGCGGCTAGCAGCTGCGAGCATGCTGTGTGTGACGTGAGCGGATGACGTAGCAACCAGCGTCGACTCGCCAAGGCTATGATTAGATCAGCCATCGAACATTCAAAATACTCTATCATGAATAACTTTTTTTGGAATTAAGATAAATATATAATGACAACATCACCGTATTCGTCTCTTCAATATATTCAATCCAACCAAGTTTTAGCAAAATTCGCCAAGGATTAAAGAAGATATGAAACGAAATATAATCTCCGCAATTGCCACGATTCTGCTGACACGGTCAAGTCCCACGGTCGAGCCCGACGGTCGGCTTGTGGAGGCCGGCGTCGCGATGTATTACGAGAAGTGATTGAATAATTTCGTCCGCCTCTGTCGTGTAGTGGTTAGTGTGATTAGCTGCCACACCCGGAAGCCCGGGGATTCCCGGCTCTGCCACAAAATTTGAAAAGTGGTACGAGGGCTGCAACGGGGTCCACTCAGCCTCGGGAGGTCAACTGTTAGAGGAGGTTTCCATTCCCCCCCTCAGCCATCCTCGAAGTGGTTTTCCGTGGTTTCCCAATTCTCCTCCAGTCAAATGCCGGGATGGTACCTAACTTAAGGCCACAGCCGCTTCCTTCCCTCTTACTTGTATACCCCTTCCAAGCTTCCCATCCCCCGCAGGGCCCCTGTTCAGTATAGCAGGTGAGGCCGCCTGGGCGAGTTACTGGTTATCCTACCCAGTTGTATACTCCGACCCAGAGTTTGAAGCTCAACGACACTGCCCTTGAGGCGGTAGAGGTGGGATCCCTCACTGAGTCCGAGGGAAAAGCCGACCCTGGAGCCTAAACAGATAAAGAAGGAGAAGATTGAATTACTTCTACAGTGAATGAACATAGACTCCGTAGTGGTACAGCAGAACTTATATTTTCTTCAGTGTTGAACGATGCAAAGTGATTGAATTATTCCTACTCAAAGCAGTGCGATAGAACTTGTATTTTCTTCGGTATTAATGTTTCAAGGTGATTGATTATTTCTACAATTAAAACAGTGCATTAGGACTTGCATTTTTCCGAGTGTTCATACTTCCAGGCGATAGAAATATTCTCACAATTCCTAAACTTAGGACAGTGCAGTAAGACTTGTGTTTTGGTCAGTGTTAAATGCCTTCAAGTGACTGAAATATTTCTGCAGTTAGCAAATTCAGAACAGTGTAGTAAGACTTGTACTTTCTTAGGTATCAAACGCTTTAAGGTGATTGAAATATTTCTCCAGTTAACAAACTTAGATTCCGAAACAGTGTCATCGGAACGTATTTTCTCGAGTGAAGAATACTTATCAAGTGATCGAAACATTTATGCAGATTACAGACTTAGAACAGTGAATTAAGATTTGTGTTTATTTAGATGAAATTTGAATATTTGGAAAGACTTTTCGTGTAAATATACCTGGAACTGTTAGTGAATAGAATTAATTTCCATTATCAAAATATTTTCAAGTATTATTATTCGTGACAGTGCGTGTGAACGAGACTAACTTCGCGAGCAAAGTATTTTGTTTATTCACTGACAAATGAAAGTGATTGCCCTCAGCTTTGAATAATCAGTGTAAATACTTGTAAATAATCGCCAAGTCGTAGGACTCTATTCTTCGAAAACTTAAATGAACTATTTTGTGCCAAGTATCACGTATTTTAAATTTGTTTGCGAGGTCGATTTCGTTGTCATTCGGCCGCATGAAAGTGTACTCCATAAATTTCTTCCAAGTGGCAAATTTGTTCGCGAGTTCGATTTCATTGACATTCGACCGCATGAAAGTCTAATTTTTATTTCTCAAGTGTCACAATTTGATTGCGTGTTCGATTCCATTAACATTCGACCACGTAAAAGTTTACTTCTCTGTTTTCATGTGACCAACTTAAGTCGCGGATTCGATTTCATTAATATTCGACCGCGTTAGAGCTAATATTCTACTCTTCCGAGTGAACTGTTTATTGGTGTTATAGAAACATTTTGTCCTCGAGTTCATCATTTCATTTATTTTTCCCCTGTGCAGAAGTTTGATTGATTGATTGATTGATTGATTGATTGATTGATTGATTGATTGATTGATTGATTGATTGATTGATTGATTGATTGATTGATTGATTGATTGATTGATTGATTGATTGATTGATTGATTGATTCATTCATTCATTCATTCATTCATTCATTCATTCATTCATTCATTCATTCACGCAATGAATTAGTCTCAGTCCAGCTCCAGACAATTGGGAAAATGGCAGAAAGGAGAAGTGTGTTCCTATTATAATTAAATCACTGAATTTGTACCGTGTGTTCGAAGCTATGAAATCCTATAATTACACATTCCTCCCGCTCACCGTAATACTCACGTTGGTAATAATTCTCTACTGGTCCGGAAAGAATATAGTCATTCAAATGAAATCCGGCTACTTTTTCGCATGAGAGAACGAATGTTGGCAATCATTTCCACTTCAAACATAAATGTTATTGAGGAGTTCATTTATTCAAATGGGATGCGTTAAGCTTATAATGTTTTTATAATTATACTCAGAGTTCTCACTACACAGCAGGGTGGTGAGCTGATAGCATTACAGTTTTATATGATTTTCTAGAAATCAAATTGTGTATTATCAGTATAGTCTCATTTTTACAATATATGTTTAAAAGAGGAATGTAGATGTCTGTAGATATGTTTCATGCTTTGCAGAATTACTGTGCCCTTTTTCGTCGCTTTAAAATTTTCTTCAAATCTTTTAGAATTCACTCTAATACCAACTTTCCACTTTTACTAATGAGCTCGCAGGAATTTTATCAATATGTGGAGATTTCTCTGTGAGAATGGTCACAAATTCCAGCCTCATAGTTCTATCTTTTGTATGCATCTTCCTTCTAGATGAAAAATGGCCATACAAAAGGGATGGCGTTTTGTCTCCTCTGGCTTTATTCCCGTCTCTTTATTGAAGTTACCATCAAGAACCACTATGTCAAAGTTGTCTCACTCTGCTCTAGTGCGAAATCCCGTTCTCTTCTTTGATGTTCCTTTTATTTTCCTTTAGCCCTTCCTCCCTTTATTTCATAGATACTCATTCCTTTGACATGTTAGTCCCAGCATTCTCCATTTTCTTGCCTGTAAAATCTATTGATTTCGTTTCACAATGCGAGGTATATCCATGAATAGAAAATAATACTCCCAGCCCTTAGCTCCGGATTGCCTGAAACGGGGGTGAGAACATCCATTTAATACAATACATTTGTTTGAAACATGCATTACATTATATTTGTTACAACTGTTTATGTATTATTACACTAAATATTATACTTACACCTAACAGTAATTATATCTGCTGGCCCTGTGGTGAAGAGATACCATGCCTGCTTCTTACACGGTGGCCCTGGGTTCGATTTACGACCATGTCAGGGATTTTTACCTGGATCTGAGGGCTGGTTCGATGTCCACTAAAAGTACGTGATTAAAATTGAGGAGCTATCTGACGAAGTGTTACATATTCCAGGACAAACATGTACTTTGCCCTTCATTATTTTCCTTAGTGCTTGTTTTACTTTTTTATTTAATTTTGTCACTTATTTTTAAATACAAAAAATTTACCTCTCTTCCCGGTGTAATCCATTCCTTTTGTAAAAATTTAGAATTGTATAGAATTCTTTCTAATTTTTATTTATATTCCCAACCTAGATAATTCAACTCTGATTGCATCCGTCTCCCTACAAGCTCTTCCATTATTTCTCCACGAAATAAACAACGGTTTTCTTCATGCCTCTTTCTCTCTCTCTGACCTTTATTCTTACATGAACCCATTAGCTACCAGACCATACTTCTTACTTCTCTGTTTGGATGTCTTTCTTTATTGATAATTTTTGGATAATTTTACAGAATTCCGATAATATTCCTTTCGTCTTACAATCTGCGATCATAATCTGCTTCTCAGTATCTTTCATTCTATTCGTTACTTATTTGTACAATTTCTTGTCTTTGTTCTGAATATCTTTATTGGAGCATTCTCCCATTTCTATTTTTTTCAAGCATGCTTTTAACTTTCATTAGCCAGTAATCATCATTTCATGGAGTGGAATCTTCAGGAAGATAAAGTTGGGGTATGTACTTCTCGCCAACGTCAAAAGCCGCTCGAAAGGTTTTCCAACGCAATAAATGAAATGACAGACTGTACAGATGTTGAGGGTTTAATGCAAGAACTCTAATATCTTATACAAGCAGGACAATTGGAGACTTTTCATAGAAGGTTCGAAAAACAGTTTGAAAGCCATGTTATTACCTAATGGCAACATGCTTCCTTCCATCCCAGTGACATATGCAGCCCTAGCAAAGGAAAATTCCAGGCGAATTGACCGTGCGGTGAAGGGCGCGCAGGTGTGAGCTAGCAGCCGGAAGATAGTGGGTTCGAGCTCCACTGTCGGCAGGCCTGAAGATGGTTTTCCGTGCTTTCCCATTTTCACCAGGGAAATGCTTGAGCTGTACCTTAATTAAGGCCACGGCCGCTTCCTTCCCACTCCTAGACCTTTCCTATCCCACAGTCGCCATAAGACCTATCTGTGTCGGTGCGACGTAAAACAAATTGTAGATAAAAAAGCAAAGGAAAGTTGCACCAACATCAGAGGTATTTTAAACAGCATCGACTATGATAAGCATCAGTGGCTCATATGTGCTGATTTAAAACTCGTCGGTATGCTTATTGGTCTACAAGGTGGGTAAAATAAGTACTGTTGCTACATTTGTGAGTGAGGCAGTTGTGCTAAGGATTTACATTACAAGCAGAAGGACTGGCTATGACGACAAGCTTTATCGTCTGGCAAGAATAATGTCTCATGGGAGCCAATTGTAAGTCGCAGTGAAGTCCTGTTACCAGTCTTACGTGTGAAGCTAGGTTTGATGAAGTGATTTGCAAAAGCAGCGAATAAGAGCAACGAACGGGCATTTGAATACTTGCATGTAAAATTCCTTGGAATGTATGCTGAGAAGACCAAGCAGGGAGAATTCATTGATTATCAAATACGTAAGGTTCTTGGAGACCAGCAATTAGAATGTATTCTCAGTCCTAATGAGCTAAATGCGAAGCAATACTTTCGGAAAGTTGATGGCTATCGTTCAACGGCTTGGAACCCCTAATTTCTTTATCACAGTAACGTCAAACACTAACTGGTTGGAAGTAAGAAGCGCGTTGCGAATTTCTTTACAAGACGGTAATACCTTGCAGCAGCCCTCATATCGTAGCCAAAGTTGCTACGTTGAAATTCGATCAACTAATAGAAGATTTCGACCAAAGTCAGGTCTTTGTCAGGATCGCCGCTTTTTTGTTACTTTCGAATTCAAAAAGAGAGGACTCCCACATATGTATTTTATTATGATTATGACTACAGAAGACGAAAGTCGTTAATCAGAAATTTAACGATTTGATTTCAGCTGAAATACCGAGCTACAGTGATTTACAGTTAAGAGAATTCGTACTCAGGTAGATGGTTCACAATCCATGGAGAGAATGAAATACAAATGCGACGTGTATGGTCAACAAAAATGGACGAACAAAGTGTTTATTCGACTATCGTAAATCTTTTCAGGAATTAGCATCTTTAGTAGACGACGGAAAACCAAATTATCGGCAACAATAGGACACTACGACACGAAGTTGGACACTCATAGTTCCGAATTTTCACACAAACATGCCGTTTATCTCGAGGACACCAATAGTCGTCGAATAACAAGATACAATCGCCATGTAGACATATAAGACATGTAAGATTCAATGGATATATACTGAAAAAGTTTAATTATCATATTAACTTTGAATATGTGAGGAGTATTATGGCTGTGAAATATCTTTGCAAATACTTATACAAGGGACAAGACTGTGCAGCAATTAAAGTTGTTGAAGAACTAAGGACAGTAATTTACAATGAAGTGAACGTATACATTGAAGGACGGTCTGTCACACTACTAGAAGCATGTTGGAGATTGTTTTCATCTCAATTTCAAAAGAGAAGTCTCAGCGTTCAATGTTTGAACATACACTTATCAGGTCGATATCCAGTCGCAGACTCAAGAAGATTTAGACGATACTGGTCAAAGAGGTTCAACAATAGAAGCTGATGTGAGACACAATAGAAATATCAAACTAAACGAAGAGATCAATCGATTCAATGGAAATTTTGAAACTGTACGGTATTATTATTATTATTATTATTATTATTATTATTATTATTATTATTATTATTACTGGTAGGTGCCTAAACATTTCAGAAGAATTGGAAGATCCAGTGAATGGGTGAAGAGAGTTCGTCAGCTGCAAGTCATTAGTAAGATTCACAATGTAAATTGTATTGTGCAACCGCAAGTATACAGCTTGCAACTGTTGCTTTACCATGTATGGACGCTATACATTGCTCTTAAGGGACAAACTCTAAAGGTCTTGCACATGAGACTAATGTGTATACATCGCTCTTATAGGCTATTATAGAAGGTATATGACACCTGCGCATATGTTGCACCTCAGACCAAGGAGTTTGTTAGGATAATCAGTTTGCCTTATTCTTCTATGGTCACGGGTTCGATCAGTGGTACATAAACTTCCCTGACCTCAAGTTCAATGGTTCGATTCTTGTCAGATTCTTTTACTAGAAAGTGGTTTACGTCTAGGTGAGCATATTAGTCGCCAAAACTGAAAAGACATTCATGCCTCGCCTGAATTTTTTTGAGGCTTAACACTAAGGGAACTCAAGTAGAGCAGCAGATTGGTACAGGTTACATAAAAGCTGTGAAAGTCGCGGAAGTGACTTGTTTAGCACATCATGTCTTCATGGTTGTGGCGGTCAAAACACTGACTTTGCAAACTATATGCAAATGAAATTCCTAAACCTGTTTCCAGTCATTCGATCTGGTCAGGAACGTAATGAATGAAGCCCCACCCTAGCGGCTAGGTTAAGAATTGTGGCGGCTGCGGAAGCCTGTCACACTCTTCTTGGGCAACGATTAATGACTGACAGGTAAAATAATATTGGAGATTGTTTCTCCATTTTCTGCAACTTGCTTTACGTCGCACCGACACCGATAGAACTTATGACCACGGTTTGGAAAGTGTTGCTGGAATTAAATATAACAGGGAAAACCGGAGTACCGGGAGCAAAAAATGTCCCACCTCCGCTTTGTCCAGCAGAAATCTCACTTGAAGTGACCGGGATTTGAACCATGGAACCCAGCTTGAGAGGTCGGCGCGCAGCCGCCTGAGCCACGGAGGCTCTACTGTACAAACTATATACCCTGATCTAAGGTAACACAGAAAATTGGTCGCTTTCCGGCGTACAGCTGTGCGGTAGACGAAATTATCTGTATATCTGTAACGTTAATCTCGCAAAATCGGTTTTAAATTATAAAGAAAAAACAATAGCGTCTGACCTCTGGAGAGGCCTGGAGGAAGTCGCGAGTAGACGGCCTACAGGTGACCTACGCGTCTGTGAGGTTGGAGCCCTACCTAAGATGAAATATGATACTTTATACGGCACAAATCTCCAAACCTTCCGAGTCATAGGAATTACATAATGAAAGTTAAAATTCACGTCCCCATCAGGAATCGAACCCGAGACCCCTTTAGATGGGAGCATTAAGCCTTGAGGTGTACTGTCTGGCAGGATAGGGAAGGTGATTGTTATCACTAGCGTTCAATTCTAAACCTCTCCGCAGTGTTCACATGGAGTGACGCTGTTAATGATAGTTAACCTGTCAGGTGGAGGTGTTGTGCCTTGAATACTACTAGTTGGCTGTGGTGGAGAGGTGATTGTAATCACTAGAATGTGCGCAGAAACTTGGGTTCAATCCTAAACCTTTATGCAGTGTTCATACGGGATAACGCCGTTGATGGTACGCTGTCTGACAGTAGAGAGAATAGCGGCTTTAATCAGTGAAGTTGGAAAATTAAGAATGAATAGGATGTGAATTAATATCATACTTCTAACTCTGATAATTGCGAAGAGAAAACCTGTAAATAATTTCAGTAGCCAGCTCGTTGTCTTAATGGTAAAAGGACAGCATACAGCTGTTAGTGGTACTAAGGGTTACCCCGGTGATCGACATTGGCAGGGAAGATTTATAACAGGAAGGGGACCACGCTTTGACCGCCTTCAGCTACACGCAGGTGAGGCTTTAGATGATTAATCCATTCTCATGCAACCTCATAAATGCATTATACTAGCGCTGTGGTACGGAATGAAAATTATGATATATTATTGATAAAGTACGATACCTGATTTTTTATTGTAAATTAATCACTGCTGTTCTGCATTTAGGGCAGGTGGCATATTCCCTATCTGTTACTTTCGTAGCTTTTCTTAAATAATTGCAAAGAATTTGGAAATTTATTGAACATCTCCCATGGCAAGTTACTCCAAACCTTAACTCCCCTTCCTGTAAACTAATATTCGCCCCAATTTGTCCTCTTGAATTCCAACTTTATCTTCATACTGCGGTCTTTCCTACTTTTCAAGACACCACTCAAACATATTCGTCTACTAATGCCATTCCACTCCATCTCTCCACTGAGAGCTCGGTACATACCACATGGTCGAGCAGCTTTCTTTCTCCTTTCTCCAAAGTCTTCCAAGAACAAACTTTGCAATATTTTTGTAACGCTACCTTTTTGTCGGAAATCACCCAGAACAAATCGAACTGCTTTTCTTCGGACTGATCCAGTTCTTGAATCAAGTAATCCTGTTGAGGGTCCCATACACTGGAACCATACTCTAGTTGGGATCTACCAGAGACTTATACTTCTCTCCTTTACATCCTTACTACAACCCCTAAATACCCCCATAATCATGTACAGAGATCTGTACCCTTTACCTACAATCCCATTTATGTGATTACCCCAATGAAGATCTCTCCGTATACTAACATCTAGATACTTACAATGATCCCCAAAAGGCACTTTCAGCTCATCAACGCAGTAATTAAAACTGGGAGGACTTTTCCTGTTTGTGAAACTCACATCCTGATTTTTAACCACATTGATCATCATACCATTGCCTACTGTCCATCTCACAATATTATCGAGGTCATTTTGCAGTTGCTCACAATCTTGTAACTTATTTATTATTGTATACAGAAGCTTCGCTCCTATTATCTGTTTCCTCCTCTATACTCTCGTCTACCTCTTCTCCAGAATTACCTAAAGCACTATCCTTAAGCACATGCCCAGTACGCAGTGTCATGACTTTCTTCTCTTGCTCAGCCATGCTGCCCTACAATCAAACACAAAACAGTACACTGTGGATACACAGCAGTTACGCTGAAAAACACTGATTCTATCTTCTTTACAGCCGTTCAATTCAAGTACTTAATGGTTTTCGTGCTTCACGCTTGCGGCGCCAATATGTGACGTGCCGAGTCACCTTAATTTTAATATTAATAAGTGCTCACTCATTTCACTCCCCATAAGGAATATCTTTTGGGCGCCAGCCTTCAAACATATGGCTTGAAGACAATAATTGGTAATTAATTTTAACAAGTAATGAGACTCTAGATACTCCCAGAGGTGGAGTGACATAACACTAACCATTAAGTACACTCAAACTAGGTAACTAAGGAACAGTAATAAGAATTAATGATAGTACCAATTGTAATAAAGATTTATTAGGATGATAAAAGTGACGGCGCATTATGATAACTGAATTTAACGGAAAGAAAAAATTTGAATGAAATAAAATTCAATAATATGAGCTGTTATACGCAGACATGGAGTAATTTATGCCATTAGCTCACCATTTGTAGATTCTGGTATCCTTACACATTCGATGTAGGATATATTGTTTGTTGGTCCTCTCGTACAGCCGTTGTCATCTCTCGTATAAAGTACCAGTCCTATTTCCGATCCGTGCATTGCCCACTAATTTGACAACGACATTCCTGGCCTTAACACTTCCTGTAATACTCATAACATAATGTGTAATGTGCCCTAATTTCAGTATCAAAACCACCTTCCGTATTGCAGAAATTTAACGTAACAACAAATACATCTCCTGTTCAAGACAAGTCAAAACCGGTCTCTCGCTAACTTTATCTCTCGTCATTGAGCTAGCCAGTTCTCAATGAGAATAACTTTGAGTAGTGCTCTACTCAGACGTGAAGTGGACTTGTAAACTAAACGAATAACCTCCTCTTGTTATCGGGCCTGTTTTCTGTGGTATAGTAAGAACGACGAGAAAGAACTTTTTCTCTATCATCACGACCATCAGACTCTAAGATGTTCAGACTCTAAGACATTTTTATGTTCTTGTATTAAGACCTTCCGCTATTAAGCCGTTAAGATATTAAGACCTCCACGAGCTCTTGTCGTTGAAGTATATAGGCTCCAAAATTTCCCTCTATCTACCACATCACATGGTCCAGTAAAAGGGCTAAAATTAGCATGGCGTGTCCGGTCACCTGACCTCGGGCTACTGGAAATTTACTGCAAGCATTAATACGAGTGATGTTGCAATACCTTACTCAAGACTCAGCTCGTTCAGATGTCGTTTTTTATACAAGGAAATGAGATTATAATTCAAAATAGACGACTAAGAACCCTATATATATATAAGCATAATAATATAGACGTCCTTCCATAAAATAAATATATACATCTTTCCAATTAATTCCTCAGTTTTATAATTTTATATACATGCTGCGATGTTCAGTACATCACAGAGTGACCGGCCACCCCCTGGACGGATTCATTCATTCATTCGTACAACAAGTCTTCGGAAGATGATAATGTTCTCGATCTAGTTAATTTAGCTAATATAAATTGTTACAACGACAGAGCACGTAGAAAACTATTCTGATTGCACCCATTTTTGGTGTGATAATTTAAAAGAACGTGGTACTTTTAACGTTTTCAAAGAATTAAACATGTACTCAGAAATCTTTTAAGTATTATGCATGATTAATATAGAAATATTTAATCTCTTGCTATAAAAATTTGGACCTGCAATTTCCAGAAAAGGCACTAAATTCAGAATTTCAGTTTGTGCTGAAGAACGACTTCTGGATACTATCAGGTAAATATGATGTCCTTCATCTTATTGAGCGACAGAAAGAACGGTGTGTTTAAATAAGTGAATTATTTATTTTGTCTAAATATGATAACGATTACCTTTTAGCTGTAAATTTAGCTGCATAGTTATCAAAGCTAGTGATAACTTCATATCTTGGTTACTCATTGATTTAAAGTGAAAGGGAATTTAAATATTCATGAAATAAAATACTCAACTGTCGGACTATGTAGACTCACTTAGTACTTACCTGATTACTTACACGTACAATTGTTGATGGGTGCAGCTACAAACAAATGTAACGTTAATAGAATGAGAATCTAGAATATCTTTACGGTGTGAGGTAATAAGCTTACTTCGACAGCGTAACATATAGGTTATGGGAAAAGAACTTTGTCGTTTTGTTTCCCAATTACAATTTGAGGTTATCTGATCTACCATTGAAATAAATCAATTATTGTATTTGATACAAAATAAAATATATGCTTTAAATTTATAATTTAAATTGCGAGATTTGGTGCGATAATTTATATAAAAACATAAAATTCTGAAATTACAGTACAACTGAAAAAACTCTAGGCATTACATTTGAAATCCTCTTGATCGGACATTTAACAGTTGTACAAGAGATTTAACCCTCACTGTTTCACGTGACTGTACCTTGAACACATTGAGTGTTATTACGAAGTATTCCTTTGAATTGGTATCAGCTTTAGGTATCTCAAACTGAATTCGGTGAAGTGTCCTTTAGTTTCACAAACGAGATGGCATGGTTTGAAATTATATTCACACTTCACAATCAATTTTACAAGTAATTCACTGATAACTGTTAGTCTGCATTACGACGACTCAATATTCGGCTGTCACCGAACTGACACAAGAACTCGACCGAACAGATACACGAAACACACTCCGAACATTTAATCCATTTGGTCACTGACGACTACATATCCATGTGGCCTCACTCTCCAAATTACTATCCATCGACCAAGGTTCCATCCAATTGACACTTCACCATCCGTCTCACTGACCGACTCACTGAGACTCCACTTCCATCTGACTACAACGCTCCATGGCAAGCATCTCCATTCAACTAACTCGCCGCTATAGGATACTCCTCTACATATAGACACTAGTTGTCACATGGTATAACACCCATGTCATCTCTAAAACAGCTCATGATGTTACCCCCACCCAGCTCCCAAGTATTACAGACTGTGATGAAATAGCCTGAGGCAAAGTAGGAACTCCCTAAATTACCTCATACTCCAAATGCATACAATGACAGAGCGATGACTCGACAGTTACTGAAACAGTATTGCACCATATGTTGTAATGTCTTACAAGTAGTATCACAAATAATATATCCATATCCGATATTAGGCAGCAACTCTCCCTCTACATTATTTTAATGCTAATACACACACACACACACACACACACACACACACACACATACACATATACATAATAAATTAAATACAATGAAGCAAACTATAATTAATCAACACATTGCGAAATCAGATTATAGAATTGAATCAAACAATAATAATAACAGTTACAATAATGGTAATAATAATAATACAAATAAAATAATAATATCACAAATAAAAGCTTGTAACGGGATTTGAACCGTTACTATATCAAGTATACACTAATAGCTATGTATTTGTCCCAAACTAAAATATAAAGGAAAAACACATAAATTAACGCAAGTATATAAACTGATAACACTTGCCACATACAAAGGAGAAAGCCGTATACGATTATACGTTATCATACTGTTACGTCCCAGCCCTGTGGTAGTCACATTCGGTACTTCCGTTAAGGGGCTACTGAGTCATACAAACGGGGATCTCCTAACCTGCCTGTTGTCGGGGCTGGCCTTTCCGTGTAGTGTTCTCGTCGATTGATTTACCTGTGAGTTTCTGGGAGATGCAACGAGAATGTTCCTTCTCCAGCCACGTCGTGAATATTCTGGTACACATCATCCGAGCTATAAAAAGGGAGGCTAGCCGCGGATGGTTAGTCAGTGTCGGACTCGGAGTCAGTATTAGAGTCACTGTGAGACTCAGTGTTGGAGTCAGTGTGATCTCAGTGTGTTGGGGTCCTGTGGCTGGGCTGTGGGAAACGGAGGTGTTGGCTGTCGCTAGTGTCCCACCGAGGTCTGAACGAAGATTTGTGGCTGTTGTTGCGTAGGAGTGTAGAGTGAGTAGCTGGACTGAAGACGGCGTACGAATGGAAGACTGTGTACTACCTGAGAGCACTGTGTATTTCTGTGGACTGAGGATCGTCGTAGAGTCGGTGACCGGAGCAGCTATTGTGAGTGTAATTGGAACTGTGTTAACAACCGTCTTGTGAGGCGTATTATCCCGCTGTACAGCACTGTCGAACTGCTGCTGTTTAGTTGTTCACGGTGCTTGACTGTGAATTGCTGGACCATCTCTGGAGTTGCCAAGGAACTGTTATTATGTGTGTGTGACGAGTATCCCTGTGTTCAAATCTAGCTCTCAGCGTGCAGTTGCTGTGTGTGTTGACTGGACTTGAAAAAATAAAGGTAAGGTGAGCTTGTGAATGGGATTATAGCATAATTCAGATAAAGACTGCCCAGCTGGTGTCCTGCTGTGAGAGACTTGTTACTTCAGCAATAGTTAACATTTCTGGAACAACGCAGTGGTTGCACGCGATCCTTCCAAGCAAACGGGTACAACATCATAAAAGGAACTCTAGGATAGAAAAAGGCTAGGATTGGTAAGGTTAAGGTACTACCCAAGCATTTTCCTAGTGTGGAAATGGGAAAACACGTAAAACCATTTTCAAATTTACTGGCGGTGGGATTTGAACCCACCATCCCCCGAAAGCAAGCTCACAGGTATGCGCCCCTAACCACACGGCCAATTCGCTCGGTTCGCTTTGTTTATATATGGCATTCTACGGGCTTTTAGTTTATGAAATCCAGCTTCGTACAGGATATTCCTTACTGTATTATTTGAAACTCTCTTTCTTAATTCATTCGCGACATATCTACTTCTATTTCTTGTGCACTTAGTTTTAAATTGTTTCAAACTTTTCTCACAAACAGTGTATTTTTCCTCTTTCTTTTTCTCAGTTAAAGTGGAAGGCCATTTCTTGTAGTATTTCGGTATTTTCTGTTCTGTAAAACCTGTATTCCGTAAACTAATGCTTTCCACTGTTGTGATAATCCTGCAGATAATGCCACATACTTCTTACTTACTTGCTTAAATTTACATACTAAAAACCGATTTTACTATATTATTCCCTCGTTTCCCCGTCCCATTCTTCCCAATGCATAGTACTACCCACAATAATCTGCCCTCACTGTAGCAAGCCTGCATCTGTACTGTTTTCGCTGCTGCCTTTAATACGGAATACTTCTTGGAGCAACTGCAGTGAATTTTGTTCAACTTGTGAAATATCTATTTCACTTCAAGCAAGCCTTCTTATTTATTCCTATGAGTGGCATTCAATCTTGCAATATTCATATACTGATTTTTTTTTGTGCTATTTGTTTTACGTCGCACCGACACAGATGGGTCTTTTGGCGACGATGGGATAGGAAAGGCCTAGGAAGTGGAAGGAAACGGCCGTGGCCTTGATAAAGGTACAGCCCCGGCATTTGCCTGGTGTGAAAATGGGAAACCATGGAAAACCATCTTCAGGGCTGCCGACAGTGGGGCTCGAACCCAATATCTCCCGATTACTGGATACTGGCCGCACTTAAGCGACTGCAGCTATCGAGCTCGGTACTGAATTTCTTAATATAATAATGCAAAAAATAATGTATCAATGGTCATTGCTTTAGTCAGTCGACGATACACAACTGGAGCTTAAATAATATGCGAGAAAAAATTTATGATTGTCCAAGTGTACATTTGACACTGAAATGTATATTACCAGGTGTATGCATAAATGTTTGCCGGTTTTCGTGGTAAAGAAACCACGTAATTTTCAAGGGAAATCAATTTCATGTTTATTCAAAATATTGGCAATCGCGTTCTACACACTTGGCCCATCTTTCGGGAAAATTATGAATACCATGCCAGGAAATCTGCTTGTCTTTTGCGGCAAACAGTTCGTCGAGCCATCTTACAAGTTTCTCGAAATTGCTGAAGCGGTGCTCTGCGAGCGCGCACCCCATTGATGCGAAGAGGTGATAGATGGCGCCAGGTCGGGACAGTACGGCGGGTGCGGAAGGATGTCCCATTCAAGCGATTTCTAGGTGTCTTTCGCTGGTGTAGCTATGTGAGACGGCGCATTCTCGTGTAACAAAATCACTTTGCCAGTCTTCTGGCCCATTCCGGTCGTCTTTCGGTCAATGCGTGACTTACATTAATCATTTGCTGGCGATAGCGTTGTGCATTAACGGTTTCGTCGGGCTTCAAGAATTCATAATACAGAATACCGCGCACTGTCTTTCTCATTGAAATCACCACGTTTAAATTGTCTCACATGTTTTACTCGTGGAGTGTGTTCACCACATGTTTCTACCAGCAAACGATGACTTTCCACAGCCTTTTTCTTTTGATTAAATAAGAAAAGCTATGCGTACCGCAAATGTTCTTTTTCAGGCACAAACGTCGACATGATCACTGAAGGATACAACACAGACGCTGGTGTTTGGCTGACTCAATTGTGTATGTTGGTAGGTTAATATCAGAAGAACAAACTGACGTATGTTTAAATTCATAAGCTGCGTACTGTTCGATGATGGCGCCATCTCTTAGTGAAACCGGAAAAGACTTATGCATACACCTGGTATCTTTAGTATTTTCTAACAAATCTGCTGCGAAAATCGTAAGTTTTTATAACTCCTACGTGATATTCTGAGTCTTTGAAATATCAGGGTGTCGAACAAGTGAGCAGTGATTCCTCGTCTCCTCTGTTCTTACTATCAACCTAGTGTTTCCTATAGACAGACTGCAGTTCCTTAACAGTTACTATAAAACGAATTCTTTGCTTTTTTGCTAGTGGCTTTACGTCGCGCCGACACAGATAAGTCTTATGGCGACGATGGGACAGGAAAGGGCTAGGAGTTGGAAGGAAGCGGCCGTGGCCTTAATTAAGGTACAACCCCAGCATTTGCCTGGGGTGAAAATGGGAAACCACTCAAAACCATCTTCGGGGCTGCTGACAGTGGGATTCGAACCCAGTATCTCCCGGATGCAAGCTCACAGCTGCGCGCCCCTAACCACACGGCTAACTCGCCCGGTAAAACGAATTCTTTTTTACGATAGTTTTCTCTCAGGAATAATCCACATAATATTTTTCAGTGTCGTGAAATGCAAGTCACAGGTCAGTAAAATCATATTGGACTAAAACTTCACCTTCAAAAACAAAGAACATATAGCTATAGGGAATATAAAATTTCACGAGAAAAGTGGACGAACATGGTATTAAAGAGAAGGCAATACGTTACTGTCACCTCATCCCCTCTCCGTGTCATTGAAACATTACGTACGACAGTGGTCACTCGAGGAAGTAGTGCATAATACTTTTCAAGTTGAAATATCCTCTCGTTAGGGCCTGTTTCACAGGAAGTATGTGGTCTATGACAACATTCCCCAGCAGTTTGTATTGCGTCAATCAAGATTATATTAATTATAGACATTTGATTCTTACACGGATTTAAAATTTCCATTTCTTTTCAAATGTATTTAGGGCATCTCTGACCTTACCTTTGCACATATGAGATGTTCGTTAATCCAACGTCTTGACTCAATGATGTTGATGAATCATGCAAATGATTGCATTTAACGACTTCCTACTGTTCGTAAGAAGATATGACTTTTTGAATATAAGATATTTTTGATGTCTGATAAACTTATAAGCTAACTCCCCATGATGCCGACCAACATCCATTATCCTACATCCCTTCCCCACTCGGCAGCATGGTATTGCCTTATTGTTGCTCTAATATCGGTGATGGAAATGGCGAAGGACCGATCTTAATTCAGATCGGTATAGGAAGCAAATGCATGCCTGTGACGAACTGAGCAGCAAAATCAAATTTCTGCTAAAAATTATTTTATAATATCCAAACTAGTAATCTGTAAATATTTAACATCAAGCTTAGGTTCACATATCAACTGAGTTGACACAAACTCCGGCATATCTGTGGGCTTGAAGAGATGTGGGGGACGTAAGGTGACTTAATACTGAGAATGGATCATTCAATACAGCGTATTACTCAAGCGAGAAGCACACTGAAGAGGAAACAGATTGACCAAGAGGCGGAGAACACATCGTGGGCATCTGCAATGCTTAGAACGAACAGGAAGAGAGACATACAGAGAGAATATTAGGCCTAAAACAGTAATATCTGTTCCAATATTTTACTACATAACGTGTACTTCTGTAGTGTATCGGTTGGCACTATTAGCTGCCGTCCTCCGGGGCCCGGTTTCATTTACTGGTACTGCCAGACGTGTAAGATGGGCGAGAGGGCTTTTATGCGGTTAAATTAGTATATGCATTTCACCTCCATAGCGGTTGTGCCTGAATTCGGGTGCACCGCCACTGGACAAGGACACGAATTTGCACGGCTTCATGGATAAATACATCTCGTGTTGGCTTCTGATCTCAGAGGCCCTGGGGATTTAAATATTCACTGGTTAATTCTCATGGCTCTGGGTGTGTGTGTGTGTCGTCTTCAATATAAGAATTCATCATGGGTAGCACTCCATCTTCACAGGTGCGCAGGTCATGTCGAAAGAGCTGCACCAGTCCCCTCCGGAGGTCGTACGCCATAATCGCTATAGAGTGTATCAGAATTATACTAACAAAGAATCAGGGATACTCCTCGTGTTACGTACAACCGGATCGGCGGAGAACATTTTCCTTTTCGAGAAAATAAGGGTGCACAATTCACATTGATGAACTTGCGGTATGTGTTATCCCAAAGAGCCAGCAGAAAGCTGTTCATTTGCGTCAGAGAAGGGAAGGAAAGGGAGGGGAGGCTGGAAGTTGGAGACAGGGGTAATGCTCGGTGCAAATGCACAAGTTTCTCGTTCGTTTCGCATAGACGTTTCCCAGCCCCGGTAGGCAGTGTACAGGTTTTCTGCATACTAAATAATAAACTTTACTGTGACCAACAGAGTAGATGAGGAACGATTCGTTGATTGACAAGTGTGTCTTAATTACAGTGTGTTCTTGTACTGTGTGTGTAGTTACGGCTGTTTTATAAACGAACTGTGGATTTTGCCTGTAAGAGACAAGGACAGTCCTGTGCGAGGCGAACGAGGAAACCTGTGCATACCAACCTGTATCCCCTCCATCTCCTCCACCCTGAAGCACGGCAGCGACTTGTGCTCTGACGCAGTTAGGGGGCGTCGAGTTCGTCAATTTGAATCGCGCGCCCGGAAGTAACCAATTAATGTCATTTTCTCGAAAATAAAAATTTTCTCCACCAATCTGACTGCACCATCATTCTTAACACAACACAAAGAGCATCCCTGATTTTTTTGTCGGTATACGGAGGTCGAATCATAAGTCATGGCAACTATTTTTTTCTCGCGAACAGGAGACAACACGGAGAATCTAAGATATGCATTTGGAAACGTACGATATGTACTTGTGTATGATGCCACTAGATGATGTATGTAAACAACAGTGTGGGTCTAAGCATGCCCTCAAGTTCAGTGTGTGAGTGAGAGCGTCGCAAAATGGAAGTCAACAAGCAGGAGCAACGATCGTATATTAAAAGAGCAGTTCTCCGCGGCAGAAATGCACGCCAATGTCATGCAGAGTTGCGGGAAGCATTAGGTGTGTGACTATGATCTAATCCCCAAAGTCAAGAAGCCATTACGTGGACAACGGTTTGCTAACAAAGAGGACATCTTAAAAGCATTTCGTAGAGAGGTGTCACACGTTAGCGATACACATGCAGCGAATGGTATTCAGCGCCTGCCCCACCGCTGGCAACGCACAGTGGAAACTTGGTTGATTATTTCTAAGATCTGTAACTAGTGGAGACCTGTCCTTTGTATGTAGTCTTGTGTATTTGCTGCCTATGCCAAAATAAAACAATGTTTACCAATGGCATGTGGTCTGTCACTTTCCTGCCAGAATCTCCTGAAGTCAGAGTTTGTCTTCAGGCGCTATGCTTAAGTACATACCCTATATTTCCAAATGCATATCTTAGATTTTCCGTGTTGTCTCCTGTTCGCGAGAAAAAAAAAATAGTTGCCATGACTTATGACTCGACCCTCGTAGTTCTGATGCACCCTGTGTAATATACACATTTTCAAATTTCGTGGCCATTCACAGAATATCAATGAATAAGCCGTTAGCGTTCATACTGAAAGGCCTAGGGATCTATCTTCGGGAGTGCCGAATGGATTTCCTATACTGGCAGATTTCTGCTGGAGGTCAAGATTGCACGCTCGTACTCAGCCCGTTGTTCTCACTTCCTGCACAGAAGCCTTACCCTGCACATTGATCATTCGCCGAAAGACTGAAATCTTAACTTTTCCCCAATAAATTTAAATTCTCTACCTAGATCTTCAAAGTCGATGGCGTGATTAGTGCTCTCAGCAAAGCTAAATGATCCTGTTAAAAGAACCGAGCGGAATGTATAGCATTTCAATTGACTGAAATGTATGTTCCCATTTCCAAGCGTGGATCACGTCACCTCTTTCTTTTGTTACTTTCAATCACTCCGTCAGATCGAGCTGGTCCATAGCTAAACTCTCTCAGTTTCAACTCCAGAGAGTGACAGTATAACACTATCGCTTGCACAAAAACGCACAAAAACGCACAAAAACGCATAATAATAATAATAATAATAATAATAATAATAATAATAATAATAATAATAATAGGTTTTTATTTCATGTGATTATTTCTACCCTAGTGCAGCCCCTGTAATGCAGATTCTCCAACCAGTATGGGCGGCATCTACCAATTAGGAAACTGCGTGCTATTGTAGTAGAGGGTAGTATTGTGTAGTGTGTGAGTTGGAGATTTTGGAGACAGTACAAACGCTCAGTCCCCGAGCCAAGGAAATTAATAATTTAAGGTTAAATATCTGACCCGGCGGGGAATCAAACTCGGGTCCATCTGAACCGAATAGTACTTCGCTGACGATTCGGCCAAGGAGCCGGGCATAACAATATTATTATTATTATTATTATTATTATTATTATTATTATTATTATTATTATTATTATTATTATATTGAACCCATAATTCATTTCAGCTACAAACTACTTTTTGAGAGTAGCCATGTTTTTATTTCAAGAGTCTGGCTCTCTCTTGGTAACAAAGCTCTCCGTGACAAGCAAGCCGCGAGCTCGTGAAATGTCGGGATACTTCGGTGGACCTCGAATATTGGATAATTTGTCAAATTCAAGAAATCCTTCATAACGAGAGATTTTGACGACATGTTAAATCGAGGAATAAAGGATCTAAATTATTCATAAACCGTATGTGAAGATAGAACCCCCGGGGTAAATATAAATGCAGTTAAGCCTGGAGAAAAGTTTGCATCCGGCTCCCGAATTAGCGGCACATGGCAAGGCAAATGGATGACGAAAAACCCGCGAAACGCCAGGGCAGAAATAATTCATTTCGCCCGTTGCACATATGGGAAAGATATGAAATTAACAACGTAATGAATCGTAAGTCTGTCGAAGTTATGGAACAAATTTCAAGAAAATTGGTCCATTGGATGTGGAATTAGCATCAATCTTCGTGGAGAGGGAGGCGTCCCTCCCAGAGGGTATAAAAGAAATCTCCCTCCGTCTATTTTACACACTCTGTCTGGTTGTCTGAACGGCGAAGCTCACGTCACTCGCCTGAAAGGAAATGCGGGGTTTTATTCTCTAAGGAACTTGTTGCATGTTGGCGTCAATGGTTCAAATAGAATATTAAAGTAGAAGGTGATAGAAATTTTCCTGAACTGCCGCCATTGGAAACTTTGAAGGTTTAGAGATTTGGTTAAAATACGTAGCTGAGTTTGTCTCTGTGTTTCATAGTTTACGTTTACGTTTAAAATTAGTCAAAGAGAAGTCTGGAGGCTGGCCGCGAGGTCTGATTTTCTTATCTGTTTGGAACACCTGGCCAGCGGTAGGGTAAACGAAAGCAGAATCCTGGGAAAACAGTGGCAGTCGCCATTTGAGAAAAGTTCTCTTCGCACGTTAAACGCGAAGAAAGTGCGGTGTTTGCGGTGTTAATTGAGACGGAGTGTAAATTTTTGTGTAGCTTAGGTTATATATATATAAGAAGATGATGTCAAATGTAGCCATGGAAGGCTAGGCACAAGGCCTGCTGGCTAAATGCAGCCAGAAATCCAGGATGACGGCTAAGATTACAGGTCTGTAAATATATTTTATCAATGTTGTAGTTAGAATATTGTTTGTCCAAACCAATTTTCAATCCATGTGTCGACTTGATATTTAATAATATCAGGTGAATGTATTACATTTCTGGTCGCAGTGTGAAACTCTTCACGGCTGTAAAATTCACGTCGAGAAAGTATAAGATGCGAACTAATGTGTTAATATTCTTTGAGATATTGTTCAAATTGAGTAAAATTAGGAAGGTGATAACGATCAGGCAGTCGTGATGAATGTCTTAACTTCGAATATCGTATGAGTTCAGAGAATGTTTGTCGAAATAATAATAATAATAATAATAATAATAATAATAATAATAATAATAATAATAATAATAATAATAATAATAATAATAATAATAATAATAATAATAATAATTACCGTGGGATAAAATTTTTCTATGTTAAAAGGGTATTTAACGGGTATGTTCAGTAAGATTCGTGTTGTCTCGAATTCCAGTGAAGTCTGATAAAGTTGTTTTTTTCGTGGGAAGTTAATTTTGTGACATCGTGTATGTCGGTGATATGGGAAATCCCGGTGTGTTGTTGTATTCCTGAGGTCCGAACGTTGTAGTAAAAATAAATGAAAAAAGAAATTTATAAAAGTTGTTTGTCACGAGAGGATTGAGGTTTGAAAAGTCTTGAAACAGAAAAAAATGGATTATTCCGAAAGGATATGTTGAGATGAGTGTTGTATAGATGGTGAAGGCAGAGGAAGCCTGTATTTCATGTAATGCTGCCGTGAGAGGCGATGAGAATGAGTTTTTGAGACAGACTATATTTGCTGATGGCGAAGAATTTTTGAGACAGGCTGTATATTAAATGTGATATTTCTGAGGCAGACTGTAGTATATTCCGCTAACAATCCGGGACAACTGACCGAGTGAAGGTTTGTACGAGATGAGTATTGTGTGATGCACAGTAAGATTTCAAGTTAAAATCCCCTGTGAAAAACAATTTCTGTTGAAGATCGTAGCTCGTGGTAGTTAAAGACCACGTGACTAGTTTACGTAAAGTCAGTATAATGAATATTAAATTATACGACCTCAAGGGTAAAAGAGCATTCTGAATACACGGTTAGTGTTATTTGACTGTAATGGATAAATTTATAATCAGTAAATTTCATAAATTACGAGACGATAATCTATCATTAAATCGGAAACATTGTGGGATGAGATAGTGGACGTTATTAAAGCGATAATTTGGCTGTGTAGATTAATTGGATTTCGCTTCACTGGATAGTCATGGATATGGATTTGGAATAGTGAGATGGTAGGCGATTTGAGGGCCTCACCCTAGAGTTACGTTGTGGATTTTTGCGGTGGTGATGATTACTGTTTTGGGCGATATTCACGTAAGGTTAGACGTGTGTTGAAAGTCATTTTATTTTTTTAAAACTTCATTGCGTATGTTGAATTCGTGTTTGAGTTGTGGATTGCATGCCATGCGTTATTTATTTTCAATTTCACGTTTTATTAACAAGATAGGGACTTCGTTGCATTTCCCGACTTGCGTTCATTCTGTGGCAAGATTCGTTTCATTGTGTGCTATTAGTTTCGACAAGGTTTACAGCTAAAATATCTAAGAGTGTGTTCGAAGTTACGATTTCGCCTGACATTCTACAGGAAGCGTATACGATCCAGTTTCCGCTCGACAATAGATTTAGGACGTCACATGTTATCCTAGGAGTATACTGATGATGAGACGTCCTAGTTCACGCTCAGCGATAGGTTTAGGAAGGTGTGAGTGTACATAGAGGTTAGTGCTAGGGTGTGCAGACGTTAGGTAGGACCGACGATAGGTTTAGGATGTCGGCTGTATATACTCAAGTCTTAGATTAGATGTTTTGCGAAGTGACTTGAGCGATGGTAGTGTCTGCAGTAGTGTATGCAATGCGAAGTGTGTTAGCTAAGTAATATTGATGCCATGTTTGCGCACAGCCCTTACCAGCTGGAAGGTGTTTACCTAAGATTATGGAACCACTAGTGGCCTGAACGTGAGGGTTATCCAATATTGGGTACTGAGCTAACGGTGATTGAATATTATTGCAGTGTGCCACGCGTGTTTGAGTTCATTGAACTTCTAGTATTTTACTTCATTTACGGACTTAATTGTTTTGTCGTTCTGACGTCCGTTTGCTTTGCTAGTGTGCGTGTTGACACTCAGCTTATTTGTGTGAGACTTGAGTTACGAATGCGGGTTCGATTCGTCAGCCGGCAATATATTTTATTTTTTATTTTTCGTTCTTTTATTTTATAATACGTAATTGATTGTGGTCGATTGATAACTTTGTAGGTAGTGTGTTGGGACAAACAATAAGTAGATGGATCTGTGATAGTAGTCGTTGTTGTAAAGGAAAGAATTCGTGTGTTGTTACTTTATTTTACCATGTGGACTTGTAATTTTATTAAGCGTAGCATAACCATTTATAACCTGAAAGTTGATTTTATAATAATATTTTTCAAGTGATTTACCACTTTTTATTTAACTTCAGTGTTTGGTATTTCTTCTAAATGCGTGATGAATAAGTGCTTCCTGCATTTCGCAGTTTTTGTTCCTTCAGAACGACGTAACGTAAGATCCTCTCGGATCGTGTTGTTGTTGGTTGCTTCTGAACAGCTGTTTGGGTGGTGCACGTGTCAGCATCGGGCTTATTTTATAACTTAAGTGTGTCACGAGATGACAATACATGGTGGAATTTTATTTTCAATTGTGAATGCTGCTGTTAACTTGTATTGAACACCATGCTTTCCACTAATAGATCGCAACCTATCCAAAGCAACTGATAGTCAATTTGGTTCGATTAACGGTCCATTCGGCGTGTGTTCCCATATCCAATAGGGTATTTGACTGGTGGATAACCTTAGTTAGGAGTAAATCTGGCATTCTACTTGTTGAAGGTTAGATTTTCCACGGATCGTGTGGATTAATACTCAGTTATCGTTTGGATCAATAGGTGCCCGACTTTCAGGTTTTCTTTTCACTTTTTTTAGTTTTCGCTGTCCACTAATCTGTGATATTTCTACTTTTCTCCGAAGAAAATTCTTCGATACTGTAATCAATAAAACTAACGCCATGCAATGTGACTGCGTTTGAAACATTAAATAACTAAATATTTTATTGATCAAGGATTTTATATAAATGATATTTTGTGCAGTTAATTGAATCAATAAAATTTAGTAAGCACATATTTGCTCCTCATTTCAAGTAGTTAGGCCCTCTTCTGAACCCCATCGTTTGGTTAAGATCGTGACCGAATTATTTACGCTACGACCCCAAGATTTAAGAGTTCGATATTGCTCTACTGCAGCAGCTGTGGACGACCAACTATGGAATGGTAAGTCAAGGGTTCAATAATATTATTATTATTATTATTATTATTATTATTATTATTATTATTATTATTATTATTATTATTATTATTATTATTATTATTATAAGTAAACTTCAAAGAAAATACTGGGCAGTTGTGCTGTACAAGTGTTTCAAGTGTTCCCAGTAGATAGTATTCAGTCACTTGAGGCGTTAAAGTATAACCATTTCAGCACATAAGAAGTCCTAGCTAGCTATTTCATTTCCCCCAAAATCCTACTAACCGTCGTACATAGAGGGAACCACGTCATACTCTACACAGGTATTGTTAGGTACATTGCACTTGAAGTAAAGCGCACAATCATTCACATTAGGCTATATCATTCCTTATTTAATGTATCCCTTCCACAAGCACCTACTTTCACTTGCAAAAGACCTTGTTCACCCACTACAAGTTTTGTACGTCTTCTGCGGGGTAGAAGCTCCGTAGTAGTAACAAGTACTCCTTAAACGGAAACTTCCACATCTCGTCAGCTAGTTGCTGCCTGAGGTTGAACAAGGTCATCCCTTGGTGGTACTGATCCAGTAGCCTCAACGAGTAAGTACGCTTGACTCAGTATGTGGGGATATTTTCATTCCGAAAAAAGGGTCTTACAAGGGAACATCGGCAATGGGTAAGTCGCCGATCGCGACGAAACTTGGAAAACGCATTGAGGTACACGTAAAAACGATGTCGGTATCAATTTTGGGTGCCAGCATTCATTAGGGCGTTAACAACGGGGCCTAAAAGTTGCGACACTTCAAATTCCGCGCAATCAGCGATGAATACCTGCTGGCGAATGCTAAGCTGGCACACTGCGTACCTGGAGACACGCCTCTGCACCACCTCCCCTCCACGCTCCAGTTGGTTCGCCACCGCACGTTTCCCTTCTTCCCGCGCTTGCCGGCTGCTTAGCTGTTCAACGGGACCGACTCTATACTTTGCTTCTTTTCGTACTGTAATTATTGAAATCCTTTAAATTACATTCCGTTTCACACATAACTGTATTAATAACCTACACTAATATACCCATATTTTATTCGAATGTTATAGTTTCATTCCTGCTAATTCCGGTTAGTTGTCACATTCGTGGGTACAACTCCGAGTTACGTACCACTGGGCGTGGGCAAACGTGAAATGGGGTACCACGTCCTACATACGCTTACATTATTATTTACTTCTAAAACGCCTTAAAGCTATCGATAGTGTCGTTTAGAGTGGACATACATATGGAATTAATTAAATCACCCACCACTAAATAAATCTCCCACCTTTAAACAACGTTAAATACCTTTTTATATAAAGAAATTACGTGCCCGGGTAGAGGATCTCAATGAATGTAATGAGATTCGGTACCTCGGGACATCAAAACCTGGTTATAGGTCCAGATCTTCATTTTATGACCCCTTCCCCCCACCCATTTTGTATACGCTACCAGTTGTGCCATAATGAAACGACATCGCGGACGACAACAACAACAATTACAAACTCCGAGTTTGAAACTACTGCTATTTTCCGTATTGCGTACTCTGGTATAAGGAATAGGCCTATAGGGAGAATGTTTTTATTTGTGCTTGTACTGAACGATTTATTTATGTTTTGCAGTGACAGGCACAACACATTTCAATTGCAGCAATTGTTGTCGAATATAAATAAATGTAATGCATAGGCAACTTCGATATGAGTATGACATGGAATGTAGTAAAGTTTGACGCAATAAGAAAAGCCTTGAAAAAAAAAATGTGCATAATGTATGCAGTAGATATACAGTAATCACAGGCAGACCTGTAGTCTTACTGTACCGGTACTTTTGCGTTATAGCTGACGAAGGTCTATGTATTCAACAAGTACCGATATTAAATTATCACACTACAGTCCTCTGGGTATAATGGCAGTTACATACGCAAAAAGTTAAATGGCTATTGTACGAACTGGTACAACAACAAAATTACAAGGCAACGCAATGAATGACTCCGTATATATTACATCGGGCAAACTCCCCGTCAATAACCGATAGTAAACAAAAATAATCTTTGGTCTATTCGAAACATTAAAAAATAGTGAAAAGAAAACCGAAACAAAACAATAAATTAACAACAGGCACCATACATTTCTTTGCTAATTGCTTTACGTCGCACCGACACAGATAGGTTTTATGGCGACGATGGGATAGGAAAGGCCTAGGAGTTGGAAGGAAGCAGCCGTGGCTTTAATTAAGGTACAACCCCAGCATTTGCCTGGTGTTAAAATGGGAAAACACGGAAAACCACCTTCAGAGCTGCCGACAGTGGGATTCGAACCCACTCTCCCCCGGATGCAAGCTCACAGCCGCGCGCCTCTAACCGCAAGGCCAACTCGCCCGGCGCAAACATTTTCTTAAACATTTCAGAAAATGTAAACTGACTAATACAAGGTGGAAATTACAAAGGAGAGATATGTGGAAGGCTGATAGAGTACGCAAAGTGTAGCACCGGTTCCCTTCGACAGCTAAGCGGCCGGCAAACGCGGGGAGAAGGGAAACGTGCGGTGGCGAACCAATTGGAGCAGGGAGGGGATGAGGTGCAGAGGCGTGTTTCCAGGTACGCAGTGTGCCAGCTTAGCATTGGTCAGCAGGCATTCATCGCTGATCGCGCGGAATTTGAAATGTCGCAAATTTTAGGCCGTGTAGTTAACGCCCCAATGAATGTTGGCACCCAAACTTGATGCCGACATCATTTTTACGTGTACCTCAATGTGTTTTCCAAGTTTCATCGCGGTCGGCGACTTACCTATTGCCGATGTTTCCTTGTTAGTTTAGCACGATTTCTCTAATTACGATAGTCTTTAATCCTTATTTATGAATTGCGGATCGCCAATATACCATCCGAAGACATTGAAAATTATTCTCCCTCGCCATCCTCCCTTATTGAGATATATATATATATATATATATGTGACTTTCTCGGGCTGCCCAGAGATCTCTCTCTAAATGTTCACAGAATTTGATATCTGAGAACTGTCATATTTAATGGGGAATAAAACTCTATGTCTATTGAAGAAAATTTGTAGAATCCATCCTTTCTCATTTCACTACAAAGTCACTTATAAGGGTCCATGTTTGTGCAAATATGAAAAGGCCAATGTAGCTGTTTTGGTGTATAATCTGTTCTAATGTATAGGTGACCGACGGAATCGAGTAGAGTGGCAATGAGTGATTTATGGTGAGTTAAATGTTGTGCTGATCGTGGAGCGTTAACCTCCTATCCGAAGGAGTATCTTACTATTGCTCATAGAAGTTAGGTATTAAGTACGTTCTTGCTGGCGTGACGGGCATGTACTAAGCAATAGATTATCTCAAGCACTTAAAATACAATTCCAAGACGGCAGTGGACGCGAGTGTGTCGTATTTCAGACTATCATCAAAGTACAGTAGCCCGTTTTTAAAAATACGTTGAAATATTTTGGCTAAATATCTAGCGAGCTTTTGAACACCGAAAGGGGTATCTGGGTGATCTTAAAATTATTCCGGTTTTAGCTTCCTCTAATGAGTATTTTGATGGGGAGAGGAGTAGGACAGCAATTTGTGCTGATCAGTAGTAGCTGTCTTGGCTTGGAGTGGACTTGAAGTATGGTGGTAACGAGAAAACTTTGATTAATCCACTCAATCTCCTCAAATCTTTATATTTCCTTTTCGAAATCCATTTACGTGATGATAATTCGCCTCTTGAAGCTGATTTTTGTGTGGATATTCCAACGTCTACAGACGTCGTCGGGAGGACTCGGGATATATTTGGAGCTTGAACGCATCCGCGTGCATAGATGTTCTTTCCTAGCACACACAACATTTGGATTCGTACATTATGCTCAGTATGTAAGGGTTGTCCAAAACAATGGAACTGGGAATTAAACAAGCATTGTCATTCGAAGAAATAGAACATTCTGTATGGGTCGGTGGATGGCTACGGTCAGGAAGAAATCTGGTATCGCGAAAAGTGTTAGTGTGCTTTTTGTACATGCGGAAGCAAAGTAACTAAGTACGGATTTCCCGTGAATTCCTCCAGAATTGCCCTGCGTCATTTGCACAGTTATGGTGGCTAACGGTGTTAATGGATCTGGCGTTTACCGTCATTTGAAAAATGTATGGAGATGAGTGTGTATTACGCTATACAGTGTTCGGATGTTGTTGGGAATTTCATCATGGACGAGTAAGGACGTGCCAAAATCAAGTCTGGCACAGGTGACAGCCTGGTAAGAAAGCGAGAAAAAGAGTCTCAAAAGGTAGAGGTTGGCAAGACGCCACTGAAGAATGATTCCGCCTCAAACCACGGACGTTGTTCGCTGCGGGTCTCCGTTAACAAGTGGGCCTCTGGGACACTGCATGTCGCGTTATAGAGCCTCGTTATTCATTTCCCTATGATATGAACTGGACTTATTAATTACGCCTTGCAAATTTCATTGTGCTGGCAATATTATTATTAATATTTAATATCGTCCACCAGCGTTAATAAACATTATCATTTGAAAATTATCTACTTCGGAGTAGTTGAGCGGAGTGATGAACTTGAGCACACTGCGCATTTATCTACGGCAACAGGTCAAGCTTGGACTCTCGGCAGTTGTTTTTTGGAAGCCAGTGCGAGGACAAGATGGCTGCCTCATGTGACGGTATGTGGTTGTTTACAGTATAGATCCAGGTTAGGATCTCCCGTTCTATTTTCCAAAAAATGATGTTCTGAACTCTAACCTGGTAGAAAGTGTACTCTTAATTTATATGAGTGTGTGCTGACTTCGTGCTCGGAATATGAGTAGGCTTATTTACTGTATACTGTCCGCTTCTTGAAACCGGGCGAGTTGGTCGCGCGATTAGGAGAGCGCAGCTGTGAGCTCGCATCTGGGAGATACTGGGTTCGAATCAAACTGTCGGCAGCCCTGAAGATGGTTTTCCGTGGTTTCACATTTTCACACCAGGCAAATGTTGGGGCTGTACCTTAATTAAGGCCACGGCCGCTTCCTTCCCATTCCTAGGCCTTTCCTGTCCTATCGTCGCCATAAGACATATCTGTGTCGGTGCGAAGTAAATCAAATAGTAAGAAAGCGCTTCTTGAATATTTAGGTACACTATATTTTGCAGGGTCCTGAGATTTTATAATATGGTATTTTAAAAACATCTGCACCGTTTATCTATTCACAATATTTGAGTCTTCTAAAACACTACTCCGTGTGTTTATTGTTACGTTCCAGCCCTGTCGTAGCTCGTTTCGGTACCTCTTGGAAGGGACTGGTGAGTCAGCCCAACAAGTCTGAATGGCACGGCTGACTTTCCGTGTATTGCTCTCGTCTGCTGGCTTACCTGCAAGTGTCTTGGAGATGCAACGAGAATATTCCGCCTCCAACCACCTCGCGAATATTCCGGTTCACATCACCAGAGCTATAAAATGGCAGATTAGCCTCAGACAGTCATTCAGAGTTGAGGTCCGTGGTGGAGCCAGTGTGAGACTCAGAGTGTTGAGGTTAGGTAGTTGGGCTGAAGACGACAGAGGTGTTTGCTATCGCTAGTTTCCCACCGAGGTCTGAACGAGGAGCTGTGGTTGTTGGTATCGGAGTGTCCAGAGAGTAGCTGCACTGAAGACGGCCTGCGGAACGGATAACAGTGTACTAGCTGAGAGTACTGTGATTTTGTGTATTTCTGTGGACTGAGGATCGCTGTGAGTCACCGAGGGAAGCCACTATCGTGAGTGTGAGGGTAAATGGACCTGTGTTAATGTTCGCTGTTGTGAGTATCGTCCTGCTGTTGTAATACTGTTAAGCTGTTGCTGTTTAGTTGTTCACTGGATGTGACTGTGTGAATCGCTGGACTGTCTCTGGAGTCGAACCGTTGAATAGTCATCGTGTGTTGTGTAGCCCGTAGCCCTGTGTTCGAATCCGGCTGTCTACACACAGCTGCTGTATGAGGAGACTAGATTTGAGGAAGTGAAAGTAAGAATTAGGCCTGTAAATAGACAGCAATTAGTAAATGTGGCCATTCATGGTTGATTAGAAGTGTGTGTGTGTGTGTGTTTGTGTGTGTATGTGTGTGTAAGTTTATTGGGTCATCCTGAATTAAATTATAATAATAAAACAGACGAAGTTTTATTCGTAACAATATTTTACATGGCTTCAATGTCTCAATAACCGATCTCTTAACTTGTTGTGGTACTCAAACTGTTATATGTACTTTTCCAACAAGTGAAGCTGAATAACCTAAGAGTCTATGCTACACATACGTTTGTTAAACTGATCTCCATCTGGGATTTTCGTCAAACGGTGTTCAGATTTCCAGGCATTATGTCCCCGTGTTAGACAGTATTCTCGCAAAGTGAACCTGCTTTTGAAAATGAAATTCATTTTGAACTATAAACAAAGTGAATCCATTTCGTGTGTTTTGCACAATAAACAATGTATTTCGTTGTCTTATATTGAGTTTCTTAGTTTCATTCACTATGTTAATTGATTTATGTTGTTGTTGTTTTTGTAGTAGTATCATTCAACTAGATACTAATTCCTATTCCGTCCTACAACGGGTGTTTAAAAGACAGCGTTAAGTGGGCGATCTGTACTCTTTAATTATCTTATAGGGATGTTACTTCCCTTTGTTTTATATGAGAATCCTTGGTGTTGTGCTAACCTGTACCTTAATTTATTTTCTTAATATTTTATGCAGTTTTCAAGCATTTTCTCTTTACTTAGTAGCATATTTAATTTATTCCACGTTAATTTATGTTCTAAAATATTTCAAGTAATTATTTGCTGATCAGAGAGGTAACAGGTAAATGTTGTACCTTGGTATCTCCATCATCTCGGTTTTGGTGCATGGTGACATTGCGTGGCTTCCCCTTGTTCTAATTTGCTATTGTTGTTGGCCTGCTTCCTTGGCTCGAGGCGGCCTTGGCGACTGTCGTCTTTGTCTTACGATTATTATTGCCTGGGCCTTCGACGTGATAAGACGTTGTGACGCTGTCGTGTTTGTTTGTGCCGGCTTGTAATGGAATTATTTTTATTGGCTGTGATTATTTGCGATTTGAATATAATTCTTTCGCTTTACTTATTTCTCAGTGTAACTTTGTATTTGCGGTATCATTATTTATTCGTTTTGTTTGAATTTGTGAATAATTATTTTATTTCTGGTGATGTGCCTTGCCATACCCCGACTTGGGTACCATGCTCTTCTCAGTCAAGCGTACCTCACTTAAGGGGAACAATGATTCTTTCGATGATTTTGCTCTTGTATTTTTCGGTGGGTTCTTGTGACCTTATTTTGTTGATGCGATGTCGTTACTCTTAATTTTGTGAGTTAAGTCTTTATACGTCACCAGTCTACAGGATCATAAGATGTGAAGTTCATGCTCAAATAGCCTACAACACAAGTAGACAAATATCGCTTTTTTTTTATAGAATAAGAAATGGGTAATACTTTTGGTCGACCTAACTAATTAATTTATTTATTACAAAAGATTGTATTTAACTGAATCTACATTTATTGACGTTATTTTTTAATTCTTCCTGTTTCAAATTGCATTTTTTGTAAATGTTAACTGTTTACTTCACTTTTATTCATTAAATTAGTTAAAGTTTAATTTCATGTTTTTTATATTTTTAATGATTTCACTGTAGACGTTGTGTCATGTTCATTGTTGTTTGATTTTGCATGTGATCCCGTCACTCTTAACTGCCTTTCCAGCATTGGGAGACCCTGCAGTTCATTCCACTTACCCTACTGTTATCCTTGTTGCATTATTGTGTTGGGAAACATGTCACCTATAGACTACTCTTTGCCTTCTAATGTGGTCGTATTACAAATAATAAACCATTACAGAAATCAGCAAAGTCTCAGTTTCATTTGGGCAACACTTATTATGTTGTACGGAGCATTTCCGGAGAAGTAAGTTGAATAGGTGTTACTTCCGACAAATCATTAGCGTGAAATTATACCCCTAGTATCAAGCTATTAGAGTTCTTTCTCCCTCTTAAGTAAAGGCACTGACCAAAACACTATCAACAAGCAACTTGGATCTCCCTCGTATATACGTAAAATACGTGCTTATTCACATTTCCATACCGATTTGACCGAGTGCGCAATTGCTGCGACTGATGCTATAGTTGACTGACTTACTGTTAACTGTATTACCATAAAGTCTATTTTACGTACCCGATGAGGTGTTCGGAATTCCTCGCTCCACGTTGTCAATACACTCACCACAAGCATATTCTAATTATATTCTGGATTACAGAGAAGGCCATGGATAACATCTCCATGCTTAATCAATCAAATTAGTATCTTAGAGGTGATCCCAGTAAAACAGTAAGTTCTCCATAGGCTACAGACATTGCACTTTCACTTGGTCAGCGTATTGAAATACACAACCATAATGCTAGTCTCCTCCCCTGCGAACCATGTGATCTTGCCGCGGTGGGGAGGCTTGCGTGTCCCAATGAAGCAGACAGCCGAGCCGCAGGTGCAACCATATCGGATGGGTATCTGTTGAGAGACCAGACTAAGGAATGGTTCATCGAAAGGGGGGTAGCCGATTTTCGGAAGTTGCAAGGGCGGTAGTCTGGATGATTGAATGATATGGCCTTGTAATAATACTCAGCATGGCTTAGCTGTGTTGATACTGCTACACGGCTGAAAGCAACGGGAAACTACAGCCGTAACTAACTCCCGAGGACATGCAGTTCTCTCTGTATGAATGATGTAGGTACTGATGATGGCTTCTTCCCGGGTAAAATATTCCGGAGGTAAACTAGTCCCCCATTCGGATCTCCGGGTGGGGACTACACGAGAGGGGGCGATCATCAGGAGGATGGATACTGACATTCTGCGAGTCGGAGCGTGGAATGTTAGAAGTTTGAATCGTTGTGGTAGGTTAGAGAATCTGAAAAGGGAGATGGATAGACTAAAGTTAAATGTAGTTGGTATAAGTGGGTAGGAGAAAGCGGATTTTTGGTCAGGCGACTACCGAATTATCAACACAAAATCAAACAGAGGAAATGCAGGAATTGGTTTAATAATGAATAAGGAAATAGGGCAGCGGATGAGCTACTACGACCAGCATAGCGAAAGAATTATTGTCGTCAAAATAGACACCAAACCAATGCCCACCACAAGAGTGCAGGTCTATATGCCTACTAGCTCAGCGGATGATGAGGAAATCGAAAGAACATATGAAGAGAGAGAAGATTTAATACAATATGTAAGAGGTGACGAGAATCTAATTGTGATGGCAGACTGGAATGCAGTAGTAGGCCAAGGAAGAGAAGGTAACACAGTCGGAGAATTCGGATTGGGACAAAGGAACGAAAGAGGAACTTGGCTGGTTGTATTCTGTACTGATCACAATTTAGTCCTTGAAAATACTTGGTCCAAACACCAAAAACGACGGCTCCAACGAGACTTAGAGACACTGGAAGGTATCTAATAGACCTCATTATGATTAGGCAGAGATTCAGAAACCAGGTGTTGGGTTGCAAAACTTTCCCAGGAGCAGACGTGGAGTCTGACCACAACTTGTTGGTCATGAAATGCCATCTGAAGCTGAAGAAAGGAAAGATTGCAAAAAGATGGGATCTAGACAAGTTGAAAGAAAAGAGTGTGAGGGATTGTTTCAAGGAACATGTTGCAAAAGGACTAAGTGAAAAGGCTGAAGGAAACACAATAGGGGAAGAGTGGATTGTCATGAAAAATGAAGTCAGCAGGGCTGCTGAAGAAACGTTGGGAAGGAAGAAAAGATCAACTAACTATCAGTGGATAACTCAGGAGATACTAGACCTGATTGATAAACGACGAAAATACAACAATGATAGAAGTGAAGAGGGCAGAAAAGAATACAGGCGATTAAAGAATGAAGTGGATAGATAGTGCAACGTAGCTGACGAAGGCTGGCTGAAGGAGAAGTGCAAGGATGTCGAAGGTTGTGTGGTCTTAGGAAAGGTAGATGCTGCATACAGAAAAATCAAGGAAACCTTTGGAGATAGGAAATCTAGGTATATGAACATTAAGAGCTCAGATGGAAAGCCACTTCTAGAGAATGAAGACAAAGCAGAAAGATGGCAAGAACATATCCAACAGTTGTATCAAGGTGAAGATGTAGAAAATTTGGTTCTGGAACTAGAAGAGGCTGTTGATGCTGATGAAATGGGAGACCCAATTTTGAGTTCAGAGTTCGAGAAAGCTGTGAGCGACCTAAATAGGAACAAGGCACCTGGAATTGATGACATTCCCTCTGAATTACTGACTGCCTTAGGAGAAACCAGCATGGCAAAGTTATTCCATTTATTGTGTAAGATGTATGAGACAGAAGAAGTCCCATCCGATTTTCGGCAGAATGTCGTTATACCTATTCCCAAGAAAGCCGGTGCTGACAGGTGTGAAAACTATCCCACCATTAGTTTAGTATCTCATGCCTGCAAAATTTTAACACGCATTGTTTACAGAAGAATGGAAAAAAATTTTAAACTGAGTTGGGAGAAGATCAATTTGGCTTCAGAAGAAATGTAGGCACACGTGAAGCAATTCTGACTTTACGTCTGATCTTAGAGGATTGAATCAAGAAGGACAAGCCCACGTACATGGCATTTGTAGATCTAGAAAAGGCATTCGATAATGTTCATTGGACCAAGCTATTTAAGATTCTGAAGGTGATTGGGATCAGATACTGAGAACGACGAATTATCTACAATCTGTATAAAAATCAGTCTGTAGTGATAAGAATCGAGGGCTTTGAAAAAGAAGCAGCAATCCAGAAAGGAGTGAGGCAAGACTGCAGTTTGTCCCCTCTCATTTTCAATGTTTACATAGAACAGGCACTAAAGGTAATCAAAGAGAAATTTGGAAAGGGAAACACAATCCAAGGAGAGGAAATCAAAACCCTGAGATTTGCCAATAATATTTTTATTTTATCTGAGACTGCAGAAGATCTCGAGAAGCTGCTGAATGGTATGGACGAAGTCTTGGGTAAGGAGTACAAGATGAAAATAAATAAGTCCAAAACAAAAGTAATGGAGTGCAGTTGAACGAAGGCAGGTGATGCAGGAAATATTAGATTAGGAAATGAAGTCTTAAAGGGAGTAGATGAATATTGTTACTTGGGTAGTAAAATAACTAACGATGGCAGACGTAAGGTGGACATAAAATGCAGACTAGCACAAGCAAGGAAGAGCTTTCTTAAGAAAAGAAATTTGCTTACTTCAAACATTGATATAGGAATTAGAAAGATGTTTTGAAGACTTTCGTGTCGAGCGTGGCATTGTATGAAAGTGAAACATGGACGATAACTAGCTCAGAAAGAAATACAATAGAAGCTTTTGAAATGTGGTGTTACAGAAGAATACTGAAGGTGAGATGGATAGATCGAATCACAAATGAAGAGATACTGAATCGAATTGGCGAGAGGAGATCGATTTGGACAAATTTGACAAGAAGAAGTGATAGAATGGTAGGACACATCTGAAGACACCCAGGACTTGTTCAGTTTTTTTAAGGAAGTGTAGGTGGTAAGAACGGTAGGGGTAGACCAAGGTATGAATATGACAAGCAGATTAGAGCAGATGTAGGATGCAGTAGTTACGTAGAAATGAAAAGTTTAGCAAAGGATAGGGTGGCATGGAGGGCTGCATCAAACCAGTCTATGGACTGATGACTCAAACAACACAATGCTAGACTTTCCTGACCAGGGCCACTTCCTCAAATATCGCATAGATCCCTCTATTAATATTACGATATTGACCGAATTACCTTCCAGCACGTTGAGGAATCCATATGTAATACTAGCAAGATACCCGTGCTTCGCTACGGTATTATAGTGAAATTTATAATTGAATGCTTATTGTTTTAGATATATAATCCGCCGAAATTCGGATCTGACTCGTTTTCGGCGAGAATCCACCAAAATTCCCGATCTGACTCGTTTTCTATTAGATTACGGCATGTTTCCTCCCATTTTTCAATCTTCCTTTCCAGCAATCGATTTCGTACTTCCCGGGCTAGGCTCAGGTATTCCTCCCGGTCAGTTGGGTCCCTAAATCTTTGCCATATTTTCCTATAATCATTTTTAATATGGATAAAATCCTTCAGGAGAACCGGCGTGGTGTCATATTGGGTGCCTTGGCGGCACTAAACCCGCGGCCGGACTGCATTCTTAGTCATTACCAGTCCAGGAGCCGTTTCCAGCGCAGTCCGCACAACTGACGACAGCCCGTAACATTATTATTATTATTATTACTATTATTATTATTATTATTATTATTACTATTATGTGTTGCTGTAATGGCTGATGACAGGGAAAACCGGAGTATCCGGAGAAAAACCTGTCCCGCCTCCGTTTTGTCCAGCACGAATGCCACATGGAGTGACCGGGATTTGAACCACGGAACACAGCTGTGAGAGGCCGGCGCGCTGCCGCCTGAGCAACGGAGGATCCTTATAAGTACAGTAAGAACAGTAAAATCAATTGGTCTCACCTCCTTCTACACCCCACCACCGTTAAGTTTATTTACCGCCGCCCACTCCCCCCCCCCCCCGAAAAAATTAAAAGACGGCTTGTTTCTTTATGTTTAAAGGAGATTCCAAACACCATTGTTCACGTCTATTACCTTCAGTTTTGAGATATAAGTATCCCCATAAGAATAATTTATTTTTTCATGTCATTTCACACTACTCCTTCCCCCCCACCCCCCTAAGTGAATATTCCCGCAAAAATTACTTGTTTCTTTAGTAGTAAAGGATCTTCTAAATACCAATTATCGCGACTCTAACTTCTTCAGTTTTTGATTTAAGTGTCCTCATGAAAGGAATTCAACTCCTTTACACTCCCGCCCTCCAAGATGGTTTCCTCCCAAAAACGCGTTTTTCTTTGTTTTTAAAGGAGATCCAAATATGAATTTTCACCTCTGTAACAGCTTTAGTTTTTATTAGATGTACATATTCTCATACAATTAAGTCAACTAAATTTTCAATTATTTCACCACCACACCCCCCCCCCCCCCACTTCATTGGATTTTCCGAGAATACGTGTGCCTTTACTTTTAAAGCAGATTGCAAATATCAAATTTCACGTCTGTAACATCTTCATTTTTGAGATATCAGTAGCTTAATTAAAAGAATTCAACACCTTTTTCAGTCACATTTACCCCCCTCCACCCAAGTGGCATTTCCGAAAACTAAAAATGCACGTTTCTTTATGTTTAATAGAGATAAAAAATACCATTTTTAAGTTCTGTAACATGCTAAGTTTTTTTAGATATACTGTAAAAATTCTCATTTTAACATTTCTCCCCTTTTGAGTTCCCCTTAAGTGGAGTTTCCAAAAACAAATCACCTATGTTTCTTTATATTTACAGGAGATTCCAAACACCCACTTTTTACGTCTGTAACATTTTACGTTTCCAAGATATTCTGTAGATATAGTCTTTTAAAAAATTCACCCCAATTTGTCACTCCTGTTTAACCGCCATTAATTGGATTTTCCATAAACTAAAATATACGTGTTTCTTTATTTATAAAGTTGATCTCATATACAAATTGTCAGTTCTTTAATATCTTTCGTTTCTGAGATATATGTATCCTCATTAAAGGCATTCAACCCATTTTTCACCCTTTTACACCCCACTTATTGCGATTTACAGCAAACAAAAAAAATACGTGTTCCTTTATTTTTAGAGGAGATTCTAACTACCAACTTTTTATATCTGTAAATTTTAAAGTTCTAAGATGTAGACACACTCATTTTAAAAATTTCACCCCCCCCCTTTTCACCCTCCAATATTTGGAATTTTCAAAAACGAAAAAATACGTGTTTCTTTACTTTTAAAGTAGATCCCAAATACCAATTTTCAGGTCTGTAATATCTTCAGGTTCTGAAATATAAGTAGCCTCATTTAAGGCATTCAACCAATTATTCACCCTTTTAAACCCTTCCTATTGGGATTTTCCGAAAACAAAAGAATACGTGTTTCTTTATTTTTAAAAGAGATTCTAAATACCAATTATTACATCTATAAACTTTAAAAGCTTTGAGATATAGATACACTCATTTTAAAAAATCACCCCCTTTTCACCCCCCCCCCATTAATTGTATTTTCCACAAACAAAAATACGCGTTTCTTTATTTTTAAAGGAGATCCCAAACACCAATTTTGAATCAGTCAGTCAGTCAGGACAAGCTATTTTATATATATAGACTAGCAAGATACCCGTGCTTCGCTACGGTATTATACTGAAATTTGTAATTGAATGCTTATTGTTTTAGATATATAACCCGCCGAAATTCGCGATCTGATTCCTTTTCTGCGAGAATCCGCCAAAATTCGCGATCTGTCTCGTTTTCTAATAGGTTACGGAAGTTTCCTCCCATTTTTCAATCTTTCTTTCCAGCAATCGATATCGTACTTCCCGGGCTAGGTCCAGGTATTCCACCCAGTTAGTTGGGTCCCTAAATCTTTGCCGTCTTTTCCTATAAGCATTTTAATATGGATAAAATCCTTCAGGAGATCCGGCGTGCTGTCATATTGGGTGCCTTGGCGGCACCGAACCCGCGGCCGGACTGCATTCTTAGTCATTACCCGTCCAGGAGCCGTTTCCAGCGCGGTCCGCACATTTGACGACGGTCCGGAATATTATTATTATTATTATTATTATTGTCATTATTATTATTATTATTATTATTATTATTATTATTACTATTATGTGTTGCTGGAATGTCTGATGACAGGGAAAACCGGAGTATCCGGAGAAAAACCTGTCCCGCATTCGTTTTGTACAGCACGAATGCCACATGGAGTGACCGGGATTTGAACCACGCAACCCAGCTGTGAGAGACAGGCGCGCTGCCGCCTGAGCAACGGTAGATCCTTATCAGTACATTAATAACAGTAAAATCAATTGGTCTCGCCTCCTTCTACACCCCACCGCCGTTACGTTTATTTACCGCCACCACCGCCCAAAAAAAAATTAAAAGAATGCTTGTTTCTTTATGTTTAAGGGAGATTCCAAAATCCAATGTTCACGTCTGTTACCTTCAGTTTTGAGATATAAGTATCCCCATAAAAATATTTTTCCCGGAAAAAATACTTGTTTCTTTAATAGTAAAGGATCTTCTAAATACCAATTATCACGACTCTAAACTTCTTCAGTTTTTTATTTATGTGTCCTCATGAAGGGAATTCAACTCCTTTCCACTCCCGCCCTCCAAGATGGTTTCCCACCAAAACGCGTTTTTCTTTGTTTTTAAAGGAGATCCAAATACGAATTTTCACGTCTGTAACAACTTTAGTTTTTATTAGATGTATGTATTCTCATACAATGAAGTCAATTAATTTTTCACTTCTTTCACCCCCCCCAGCCCTTCATTGGATTTTCCGAGAATACGTGTTTCTTTACTTTTAAAGCAGATTGCAAATATCAAATTTCACGTCTGTAACATCTTCATTTTTGAGATATCAGTAGCCTAATTTAAATAATTCATCACCATTTTCAGTCACTCTTACCCCCCCCCCTACACCCAAGTGGTATTTCGGAAAACTAAAAACACACTTTTCTTTATGTTTAATAGAGATATAAAATACCATTTTTCACTTCTGTAACATGTTAATTTTTTTTTAGATATACTGTAAAAATTCTCATTTTAAAATTTCACCCCTTTCGAGTTCCCCTTAAGTGGAGTTTCCAAAAACAAATCACCTATATTTCTTTACATTTACAGGAGATTTACACCCACTTTTTACGTCTGTAACATTTTACGTTTCCAAGATATTCTGTAGATATAGTCTTTCAAAAAATTCACCCCAATTTGTCACTCCTGCTTAACCGCCATTAATTGGCTTTTCCAAAAAGTAAAAAATACGTGTTTATTTTTAAAGGAGATCCCATATGCGAATTATCAGTTATGTAATATCTTTCGTTTCTGAGATATATGTATCCTCATTAAAGGCATTCAACCCATTTTTCACCCTTTTACACCCCTCCTATTAGGATTTACTGGAAACAAAAAATACGTGTTCCTTTATTTTTAGAGGAGATTCTAACTACCAATTTTTACATCTGTAAATTTTAAAGTTTTAAGATGTAGACACACTCATTTTAAAAAATTCATCCCCCCCCTTTCATCCCCCAATATTTGGATTTTCCAAAAACGAAAAAATACGTGTTTCTTTACATTTAAAGTAGATCCAAAATACCAATTTTCAGGTCTGTAATATCTTCAGGTTCTGAAATATAAGTAGCCTCTTGAAAGGCATTCAACCCATTATTCACCCTTTTACACCCTTATTATTGGGATTTTCAGAAAAAAGAATACGTGTTTCTTTATTTTTAAAGGAGATTCTAAATACCAATTTTTACATCTAAAAAACTTTAAAAGTTTTGAGATATAGATACACTCATTTTAAAAATTCACCCCTTTTCACACCCCCCCATTAATTGTATTTTCCACAAACAAAAATACGCGTTTCTTTATTTTTAAAGGAGATCCCAAACACCAATTTTCAGGTCTGTAATATCTTCAGGTTCTGAAATATAAGTAGACTCATGAAATGCATTCGACCCCTTTTTCAACCTTTTCCACCCTTCCTATTAGGATTTTCCGAAAACAAAATATACGTGTTTCTTTATTTTTAATGGAGATACTAAATACCAATTTTTACATCTATAACCTTTGAAAGTTTCGAGATATAGATACACTCATTTTAAAATAATATCCCCTTTTCACCCCCCCCCCCCTTTATTGGGTTTTCCAGAAACAAAAAATACGGGTTTCTTTATTTTGAAAGGAGATCCCAAACTCCAATTTTCAGGTCTATAATATCTTCGGTTTCTGAGATATAAGTAGCCTCATTAAAGGCATTCAACCCCTTTTTCACCCATTTTCACTCCTCCTATTGCGATTTTCCGAAAACAAAAAAATACGTGTTTCTTTATTTTTAATGAAGAATCTAAATACCAATTTTTACATTTGCAAACTTTAAAAGTTTGGAGATATAGATTCACTCATTTTAAAAGTTCACCCCCTTTCCACCCTCCCATTAATTGGATTTTCCAAAAACAAAAAAATACGTGTTTCTTTATTTTTAAAAGAGATCAAAAGTACCAATTTTCAGGTCTGTAATTTCTTCAGTTTCTGAGATATAAGTACCGGTATCCTGATTAAAGGCATTCAACCCATTTTCCCCCATTTTCACCCTTTTTCATCTCTCCTATTGGGATTTTCTGAAAACAAAAAAATACGTGTTTCCTTATTTTTAAAGAAGATTCTAAATACCAATTTTTACATCTGTAAACTTTTAAAGTTTTGAGCTATAGATACACTCATTTTAAAATTTCACCCCCCTTTTCACCCCCTTAGCGAAGGAATATCCAAAAATCCTCTCTTAGGGAGCACCTACATCTTAATATGAATATATCCCCAAAATTTCATTTCTTTATGTCCAGTAGTTTTGGCTCGGCGATGATGAATCAGTCAGTCAGTCAGTCAGTCAGTCAGTCAGTCAGTCAGTCAGGACAAGTTATTTTATATATATAGACTAGCAAGACACCCGTGCTTCGCTACGGTATTATACTGAAATTTATAATTGAATGCTTATTGTTTTAGATATATAATCCGCCGAAATACGCGATCTGACTCGTTTTCTGCGAGAATCCACCAAAATTCCCGATCTGACTGGTTTTCTATTATTTTACGGCACGTTTCCTCCCATTTTTAAATCTTACCTTCCAGCAATCGTTTTCGTACTTCCCGGGCTATTCTCAGGTATTCCTCCCGGTCAGTTGGGCCCGTAAATCTTTGCCATCTTTTCCTATAATATTTTTTAATATGGATAAAATCCTTCAGGAGATCCGGCGTGCTGTCATATTGGGTGCCTTGGCGGCACTGAACCCGCGGCCGGACTGCATTCTTAGTCATTACCCGTCCAGGAGCCGTTTCCAGCGCGGTCCGCACATTTGACGACGGTCCGGAATATTATTATTATTATTATTGTCATTATTATTATTATTATTACTATTATGTGTTGCTGGAATGTCTGATGACAGGGAAAACCGGAGTATCCGGAGAAAAACCTGTCCCGCATTCGTTTTGTCCAGCACGAATGCCACATGGAGTGACCGGGATTTGAACCACGGAACCCAGCTGTGAGAGGCCGGCGCGCTGCCGCCTGAGCAACGGTGGATCCTTATAAGTACATTAATAACAGTAAAATCAATTGGTCTCGCCTCCTTCTACACCCCACCGCCGTTACGTTTATTTACCGCCACCACCGCCCAAAAAAAAAAAAATTAAAAAATGCTTGTTTCTTTATGTTTAAGGGAGATTCCAAACACCAATGTTCACGTCTGTTACCTTCAGTTTTGAGATATAAGTATCCCCATAAAAATAATTTTCCCGGAAAAAATACTTGTTTCTTTAATAGTAAAGGATCTTCTAAATACCAATTATCACGACTCTAACTTCTTCAGTTTTTTATTTATGTGTCCTCATGAAAGGAATTCAACTCCTTTCCACTCCCGCCCTCCAAGATGGTTTCCCACCAAAACGCGTTTTTCTTTGTTTTTAAAGGAGATCCAAATACGAATTTTCACGTCTGTAACAACTTTAGTTTTTATTAGATGTATGTATTCTCATACAATGAGGTCAATTAATTTTTCACTTCTTTCACCCCCCCCAGCACTTCATTGGATTTTCCGAGAATACGTGTTTCTTTACTTTTAAAGCAGATTGCAAATATCAAATTTCACGTCTGTAACATCTTCATTTTTGAGATATCAGTAGCCTAATTAAAATAATTCATCACCATTTTCAGTCACTCCTACCCCCCCCCCTACACCCAAGTGGTATTTCCGAAAACTAAAAACACACTTTTCTTTATGTTTAATAGAGATATAAAATACCATTTTTCACTTCTGTAACATGTTAAGTTTTTTTTAGATATACTGTGAAAATTCTCATTTTAAAATTTCACCCCTTTCGAGTTCCCCTTAAGTGGAGTTTCCAAAAACAAATCACCTATATTTCTTTACATTTACAGGAGATTTACACCCACTTTTTACGTCTGTAACATTTTACGTTTCCAAGATATTCTGTAGATACAGTCTTTCAAAAAATTCACCCCAATTTGTCACTCCTGTTTAACCGCCATTAATTGGCTTTTCCAAAAACTAAAAAATACGTGTTTATTTTTAAAGGAGATCCCATATGCGAATTATCAGTTATGTAATATCTTTCGTTTCTGAGATATATGTATCCTCATTAAAGGCATTCAACCCATTTTTCACCCTTTTACACCCCTCCAATTAGGATTTACTGGAAACAAAAAATACGTGTTCCTTTATTTTTAGAGGAGATTCTAACTACCAATTTTTACATCTGTAAATTTTAAAGTTTTAAGATGTAGACACACTCATTTTAAAAAATTCATCCCCCCCTTTCATCCCCCAATATTTGGATTTTCCAAAAACGAAAAAATACGTGTTTCTTTACATTTAAAGTAGATCCAAAATACCAATTTTCAGGTCTGTAATATCTTCAGGTTCTGAAATATAAGTAGCCTCTTGAAAGGCATTCAACCCATTATTCACCCTTTTACACCCTTATTATTGGGATTTTCAGAAAAAAAAATACGTGTTTCTTTATTTTTAAAGGAGATTCTAAATACCAATTTTTACATCTAAAAAACTTAAAACGTTTTGAGATATAGATACACTCATTTTAAAAATTCACCCCCTTTTCACCCCCCCCCCATTAATTGTATTTTCCACAAACAAAAATACGCGTTTCTTTATTTTTAAAGGAGATCCCAAACACCAATTTTCAGGTCTGTAATATCTTCAGGTTCTGAAATATAAGTAGACTCATGAAATGCATTCGACCCCTTTTTCAACCTTTTCCACCCTTCCTATTAGGATTTTCCGAAAACAAAATATACGTGTTTCTTTATTTTTAATGGAGATACTGAATACCAATTTTTACATCTATAACCTTTAAAAGTTTCGAGATATAGATACACTCATTTTAAAATAATATCCCCTTTTCACCCCCCCCCCCTTTATTGGGTTTTCCAGAAACAAAAAATACGGGTTTCTTTATTTTGAAAGGAGATCCCAAACTCCAATTTTCAGGTCTATAATATCTTCAGTTTCTGAGATATAAGTAGCCTCATTAAAGGCATTCAACCCCTTTTTCACCCATTTTCACTCCTCCTATTGCGATTTTCCGAAAACAAAAAAATACGTGTTTCTTTATTTTTAATGAAGATTCTAAATACCAATTTTTACATTTGCAAACTTTAAAAGTTTGGAGATATAGATTCACTCATTTTAAAAGTTCACCCCCTTTCCACCCTCCCATTAATTGGATTTTCCAAAAACAAAAAAATACGTGTTTCTTTATTTTTAAAAGAGATCAAAAGTACCAATTTTCAGGTCTGTAATATCTTCAGTTTCTGAGATATAAGTACCGGTATCCCGATTAAAGGCATTCAACCCATTTTCCCCCATTTTCACCCTTTTTCATCCCTCCTATTGGGATTTTCTGAAAACAAAAAAATACGTGTTTCCTTATTTTTAAAGAAGATTCTAAATACCAATTTTTACATCTGTAAACTTTTAAAGTTTTGAGCTATAGATACACTCATTTTAAAATTTCACCCCCCTTTTCACCCCCTTAGCGAAGGAATATCCAAAAATCCTCTCTTAGCGGGCACCTACATCTTAATATGAATATATCCCCAAAATTTCATTTCTTTATGTCCAGTAGTTTTGGCTCGGCGATGATGAATCAGTCAGTCAGTCAGTCAGTCAGTCAGTCAGTCAGTCAGTCAGTCAGTACAAGTTATTTTATATATATAGATTAAGCAAACAGATCGTCGTAGGTGAATTGAAAAGGAAAAAATATTTGTACAAAACTCCTAGTTTTTGTGGTTATTTGACTGAATGTTGATGTCTGCTGAGGATCTCCAGAAATAACTGAATGATAAAAGCCCGGTTCAGTAAAAACACATCATGAAAATGAATATCCAGAATAAACGTCAGGGAATGTACTCGAATGCAGTCTGGTGAGAAAGGAAGTATTAGAAAATGAGGTCCTCAGAGATATATATGAATATTCCTATTTGAGCAATAGCATAAGCTGTGATGGTATAGGGTTCTCTTATCCTCTTGAAGTCCTTTTTTTTTTTTTTTTTTTTTTGCTTTACGTCGCACCGACACAGATAGGTCTTATGGAGACGATGGGACAGGGAAGGGCTTGGAGTGGCGAAGGAAGCGGCCGTGGCCTTAATTAAGGTACAGCCCCAGCATTTGCCTGGTGTGAAAATGGGAAACCACGGAAAACCATTTTCAGGGCTGCCGACCGTGGGATTCGAACCTACTATCTCCCGAATACTGGATACTGGCGGCACTTAAGCGACTGCAGCTCTCGAGCTCGGTCTCTTGAAGTCTAATGAAGATCTGTGTGATATAACAGGTAGCAAACCCGTTTATACAGACTAATCAGTACAACTATGAAGCAATTTCGTATAATATTAGACTATCCAATATTTTCAGGATGTATGGTATATCAGCACTTTTAGGAGGCTTAAGGCTCTTAATGTTCTGTATGAACTGTGATTTCTTACTGGGGTGGGGGTAATAGGAAAAATTTTGAAAAACATTTTAAGAACGCCTGACGATCCCACCAGTCTCCCAGCGTACGGGTTATTGCCATATTGGTCATCATATTATTTCACTGAGTTAGTGTAGACCACAAGTGGGCAATGAGAGAGCATGAGCGTGGGAAGAGCCGAGAGCAGCTGACTTCTAATAGTTCATACTGTACAGACTAGATGGTTATATGTGGAGTCAAGGCGCAAGCGAAGTCATAGCAATGTACTTGGCTGAGTATATTATGTTTACGCAATGCAATCGTACAGTTTGTTGATGGTTCATTGTTTACGCTGTATTCCTAAACAATCTTTTATGTTGTCCTGCCGTATTTCTATGAGTACAGGTAGTAGTCAAAAGAGTATGTAATTATCACATGTCAAAATAATTTATTTTTTTTACTACAACTTAATGAAATGAATATAATTAAACGTATTTACTTAGCACATAGCGTTTTTATACCTACCAAATAAATTTTGCTTTCTCACTATAATCTAGTGTCCGCCTCTGTGGTGTAGTGGTTAGCGTGATTAGCTGCCACCCCTGGAGGCCCGTGTTCGATTCCCGGCTCTGCCACGAAATTTGAAAAGTGGTACGAGGGCTGGAACGGGGTCCACTCAGCCTCGGGAGGTCAACTGAGTAGAGGTGGGTTCGATTCCCACCTCAGTCATCTTGGAAGTGGTTTTCCGTGGTTTCCCACTTCTCCTCCAGGCGAATGCCGGGATGGTACCTAACTTAAGGCCACGGCCGCTTCCTTCCCTCTTCCTTGCCTATCCCTTCCAATCTTTCCATCCCTCCACAAGGCCCCTGTTCAGCATAGCAGGTGAAGCCGCCTGGGCGAGTTACTGGTCATTCTCCCCAGTTGTATCCCCGACCAAGAGTCTGAAGCTCCAGGACACTGCCCTTGGGGCGGTAGAGGTGGGATCCCTCGCTGTGTCCGAGGGAAAAGCCGACCCTGGAGGGTAAACAGATAATGATGATGATGATGATGATGACTATAATCTAATACACTGAATAGAACGAGGCATTAGGTATAATCAAACTGTTAAAAGTTTAAGTCTGTTTGGGGAAGCGCCCCTTCCCTAGTTGTAACTGCGAGCCGTTCAAGCAGCTGCTAGGCAGTACCTTCCGTCAGATCGCATACTCCGCTCCTTGACCTGCCTGAGCTGGAACGCTGCTCATTGAGCCGAACTGCGCCCACGTTTGGTGGAGACGGTTCATTTATTGTTTGATATATGCAATGGGCATAACAGACAACCGCTGTTGGAGTCCTGGAGAATTCATTTAGATTTTTTAAAGGAAATATCACGACCCTCTGGTTGTAATATTACGTACAACCGGAAGATTACCGGGCTAATGATCTCATGATTAGTAGTCATGAATAACTACTAAATTGTTTGCTTAATATGTCTAACAAAAAACTCATAGGAACATTTTTAAAATGTAACAAAACCAATATACTAGCGTAATGGCGAGATAAAATATTAGGGAGAGGTACACAGTTATTTCATTTTCTTATCCTTTGTGTTGCAAGATGAGATAAAACGTCCTCTGGTTTATATGAGCGTGTTTTAAATTTGCCAAGAGTCCAATTACACAGGTGGCCTGAAGTTGTTATCAGACCGGGAGCTGGCTGGGACAAAGTGAGTAGTAACGTGTAATTGTGTGCCGCCGAGGGGTGGAGAATGTCGGCCGTTCGCTTATGTCGTGTCACCAGACAATGAAAACCTAGAAGAAAACACCTCATTATCTTCTTCTGGCTCGTAGGTCACGGGACTAGACTTCTATGAATAGCTGTAAAAGGAATGAATAAGCACTTTTTGACACAGTGATCAAAACTTACAACCTGGTTATAACTTCTATTATTCGTTTCATGGCTAAAAACACTACACCTTAATTTTTTTTAACTAATTGGTTTACTGCTTCTCCAAGGACTAATTATTGTTACCGAGCTGGGTTAGCTTCGTCTCAACAGCGAATAGTTTTACTAGTTTTCCAGCTCTGCATTCGGCAGCTGAAGGGGCTGGTCCCCACCGGCGGCCGTCCTAAGAATGGTTTTCCATAGTTTTCCATTCTCCTGCACTAAGGCAAATGCCGGGACAGATCCTTCTATAGGCTCCGCGCGTTAATTGGAGAATTGCACCACTGCGCTACATGTGGCGAACATTGTAAGTTATCGTGTGTCGCCGCACAATATTCTGTAGCCTCACCGCGTGTTGCAGTGGCGGGCTAAATAATAACATTGGGACTTAAGAGTGCTTTATGAGACAGCTTTCAGCCTAATTCTTCCGATCTTGCAGAAAGTGATCATATTTACAAGATAAAAATTCGCAAGAAATAGCAATAGAATAATGATTCGGTACGTAATGTGATAAGAGAAACATCGGTTCACTAGCTACCCCACCATTTCACGATTGAGGCAACAGAGTGATTTATGTATCAGTAATGGTGATAATGGGCCGGCCCCGTGGTGTAGGGCTAGCGTGCCTGCCTCTCGCCCGGAGCCCCGGGTTCGATTCCCGGCCAAGTCAGGGATTTTTCTCTCGGTCTGAGAACTGGTTCGAGGTGCACTCAGCCTACGTGATTAGAATTGAGGAGCTATCTGACGGTGGGATGGCTGCCCCGGTCTCGCAAGCCCAGAATAACGGCCGAGAGGATACGTCGTGCCAACCACACGACGCCTCGTAATCTGAAGGCCTTCGGGCTAAGCAGCGGTCGCTGGGCAGGCCAAGGCCCTTTCAAGGACGTTATGTGCTGTGGGATTTGGTTTGGTTTTAGTGCTGATAATGAGGTTAATGTTCATGTACATATTCAGCAATGCTGCCTTCACAAAAAAATAGTTTTGGCCTCTTTATAATACGATATCATGTTAGCGAAGTTACACGCTGCCTGGGTGGCGATTAATTTTTCCCTTGAATGCTCCCCATGAGAGAAATGTAAGCATATTTCAGTTGTTATTTATGCAGTTCATCTTCTATCTATTTTAATCTGTTTATCCTCCAGGGTTGTTGGCTTTTCCCTCGGACTCAGCGAGAGATACCACCTCTACCGCCTCACGGGCAGTGTCCTAGAGCTTCAGACTTTGGGTCGGGGGATACAACTGGGCAGAATGACCAGTACCTCGCCCAGGCGGCCTCACCTACTATGCTGAACAGGGGCCTTGTGGAGGGATGGGAAGATTGGATGGGACAGGCAAGGAAGACGGAAGGAAGAAGCCGTGGCCTTAAGTGAGGTACCATCCCGGCATTTGCCTGGAGGAGAAGTAGGGAACCACGGAAAACCACTTCGAGGATGGCTGAGGTGGGAATCGAACCCACCTCTACTCATTTGACCTCCCGTGGCTGAATGTACCCCGTTCCAGCCCTCGTACCACTTTTCAAATTTCGTGGCAGAGCCGGGAATTGAACCCGGACCTCTAGGGGTGGCAGCTAATCACGCTAACCACTACACCACAGAGGCGGACTATGCACTTCATCCAGAAATAATTAACCCCATGAATGCTTTGTTAAGTAGGAAGCGACAATTGCTAGTGTCGACTCAGTTAAATATAACAAAAGCTTCTCAGTCTGTCGAACACACAAGTTACATGTAAATATTTGACTATAGCATAACGTACCACACTACTGGAAAAGGAATGAAAATACACACTAGTAGTATAGCAAAGTTTGTTCTGAAACACTAGGTGAAGCGTCAGCATTTTCCCACGCCTTCATGAGTAGAGGTGCAATATCAGTTCAGATAAAATGTTGAGTAGAGGTGCAATATCGCTTCTGATACAATGTTGAGTAGAGGTGCTATGTCGGTTTTGACACTTCTAGGTGAGGTTAAGACGTTATAACCTTGGGTTCGAGAGCAGGACTAACCTCACAGACTCCAATGGAGAGGCCCAATTCGTCAGGGAATGAAGTGGGGTGCTTTTGACCACTAGATGAGGTTATGAAGCCATACTCATTAGTAGGAGGGCAATGTTAAACTCACTGGCCAACCAGGGTGCTTTTCACACCTATGATATAGTAATATAGCAAAGTATGTTCTAAAATAATGGGTGCTGCGTCAGCATTTTCCAACGCTGAGTAGAGATGCAATCACGGTTCTGATACATGAATAGAGGTGCGATATTGGTTCTGATACAATGTTGAGTAGAGGTGCTATATCGGTTTTCATACCTCTCGGTGAGGTTAAGACGGGGAATAACGCGTGCGAGAACTTGCCTAACCTCACAGACCCCATTGGAGGAGCCAAATTGGTCAGGGAATAATTTGGCGTACTTTAGAGCCCTATGTGAGGTTATGACGTCATACCCGGGAAATGCTAACCTCACGAGCCAATTTTCAGGACCTGAATCGGTCGGGCGCCCTTGGAGGAGCCGTAAAACAGTTACGTGACCTGCAGATGACGTTAAAGTCGTCATTTTGACGTGTTAACATAACCTTGCTAACCTAACCTCAGACGGGTAGCCCGTGGAGGAGCCGAAATGGTGAGGTGACTTGTAAGTGTAGTTAAACTAAAAACATGGCCACGAACGGTAACCCAGCCTCACACAGGCTCTTTGCCCGTCTCCCTTTGGAGGAGAAACGGAGTTGTGACGTAATAAGCGCGAGCGATTTAAAATGTATGCTTACCTTCACATGAAAGAACGCGCAGGCTTTCTTCCGAATTGGCGGTGACGTTTGAGCGCGGGTGATTTGACCTCCTAACAGAGAGTTCTATCCTCCTTATAGAACTTGTAGCTTATAAATACCTTCTGATCCAACTCATAGACTTCCCCTACCTCCCCATCCTTACAGAACTACTAAGTCTATGAGGGGGAAGAGAGGAATAGGTTGTCATACGCTACTAGGGTTATTAGAAGGAGGATGAGGAGGAGGAGAGAACTCTCTGTTAGAAGGAGGAGGAATTTTGGTGGATCACAGAGATGAAAAAAGGTGTGTGCTGTATAAGTATCCTCATATAAAGAATTCAACTATTTGTTCAATTAATTCACCCCCCTTAACTATATTTTCCGAAGACAAAAGATTACGTGTTTCTTTACTTTGAAACAAAATCAAAAGAAAAATGTTCATTTCTGTAACATCTTCAGTTTCTGAGATAAAAGTATCCTCATGAAAAGAATCCAACTCCCTTTGCACTCCACCCCTGCCCGTAGAGTGGTTTCACCCCACCCAAAAAATGCGTGTTTGTTTATTTTTCTAGGAGATTCCAAATACCAATTTCCTCGTCTGTAACCTTCAGTTTTGAGATATACGTTTATCCAGAAAAAGAATTAAATTTTTTCACTTTTTTCACACTCCCCGCTTAAGAGAATTTTTCAAAAATAAACAGTACCCGTTTCCTTAAAGAGGTTCAGAATACGAATATCACGACTCTAACACCTTCAGCTTTTGAGATATATGTATCCTCGTAAAAGGAATTCATTTCCGTTTTCATCCCCCTACCAAGTTGAACGCCCCTCCCCCCCCAAAAAATGCGTGTTTCTTTATTTATAAAGGAGATTCCAATACTAGTTTTCACATTTGCAACATCTTTAGATTTTTGGTGTATATATTCATACCAATAATTAAATTAATATTTCAGTTCTTTCATCCCCTTTCCCCCCTTAAGAATACGTGTTTCCTTATTTTTAAAGGAGATCCCAAATACCAATTTTCACGTCTGCAACATGTTAAGTTTTTGAGATATATTGTAGATATGCTAATATTAAAAACGAACCCCCTTTCTCCCCTTGAGTGGATTTTCCGAAAAGAATATTTATGTTTCCTTACTTTCACAGGAAATTCCAAATACCAGTTTTCAAATCTGTAATATGTTACCTGTCTGAGATAATTTGCAGATAGAGTCTTTTAAAAAATTCACCCCGTTTTTCAGTCCTGTTCACATCCTATTCATCGGATTATCCAAATACACAAAAATATGTGTTTCTTTATTTTCTAAGGCTATTCCATATACCAATTTTCATGTCTGTAACATATTCGGGTTTTGAGATATAAGTCTCCCCATAAAAGGTGTTCAACCCCTTTTCCCCCATTTTCACCCCCCTGAATGGATTTTCTGAAAACAAAAAATATGTGTTTCTTTATTTTTAAAGGTGATTCCAAATACCGATTTTTACGTCTGTAGACTTTCAAGTTTTGAGATACAGATATCCTCATTTTAAAAATTCACCCCCTTAGCCCAGGAACATCCATGAGTCCTCACTTAGTGATCACCTATGCCCTAATATAAATGTATCCCCAAAATTTCATTTCTTTATGTCCAGTAGTTTTGGCTCGGCGATGATAAATCAGTCAGTCAGTCAGTCAGTCAGTCAGTCAGTCAGTCAGTCAGTCAGTCAGTCAGTGAGGACATGTTACTTTATATATATAGAGATGAATTAATGGCAAATTTCTTTAAGATTGTGGAATCGAATTTCGGAATCAATTTTCATGCAAGAGTGCATAAATACGGGATTAACTATCCCAATTAAGAAATATAATTTCACTTTAGGGTCTTCAAATACCAATAAGAGTTAGTGCTACTTAAAACATTTATACTACTATGTACATATACAGGCCTAGCAAGATACCCGTGCTTCGCTACGGTATTATACTGAAATTTATAATTGAATGCTTAACGTTTTCTATATAATCCGCCGAAATTCGACATCTGCCTCGTTTTCTGAGAGAATCCGCCAAAATTCGCGATCTGACACGTTCTCTGAGAGAAAATGCAAAGTTCCTTCCATTTTTCAAACTTTCTTTCCAGCAATCGATTTCGTACTTCCCAGAGTAGGTCCACGTATTAAAGAATAATAATGTTATTGGCTTTACGTCCCAGTAACTACTTTTTCGGTTTTCGGATTCGCCGAGGTGGCGGAATTTTGTCCCGCAGGATTTCTTTTACGTGCAAGTAAATCTACTGACATGGGCTGACGTAGTTCAGCACCTCCAAATAACACCGGACTGAGCCAGGATCGAACCTGAAAAGTTGGGGACAAAAGGCCAGCGCCTCAACCATCTGAGCCACTCAGCCCGGCAAGGTCCAAGTATTCCACCGGTCAGTTGGGTCCCTAAACCTTTGCCATCTTTCCCTATAAGCATTTATAATATGGATCAAATCCTTGAGGAGATCCGGCGTGGTGTCGTCTTGGGTGCTTTGGTGGTACTGAACCCGCGGCTGGACTGCATTCGTAGTCATTACCCGGCCAGGACCCGTTTCCGGCGCGGTCCGCACATTGTGACGACGGTCCAGATTATTTTAATTGTTGTTATTATTATTATTATTATTATTATTATTATTAGTATTTATTATTATTGATGTTCTGTATCCCGCAGCAAAATTCAAGACCGCTACTTGGTGATAAATTACATCTGCTGCCATTGTAATTGCTGACAATGTGACCAGCACCATTGTCGCGCGTAGGCAAGTGCGCGCGGGAGTTCTGGCAATACGAATCATATACTTCCGTTCATTATTGACTTTATTATAGAGGTGAATACTTGCACAAACAATATCATTCCCATCGTTTATTTAAAATCGGTTTAAATTTTTATGTATATGCCAGGAGAATCTACTGTAATCCAACTTTAAGTTCTCCAAAGGAAAAAAATCTCTCCAGGATAGATTAAAAATAATCGGTTTATGATAAGAATAAGTACATTATGAACAGTAAAATCAGTTGGTCTCAACTCCTTTTACACCCAACCACCGTTAAGTTATTTACACCCCCCCCCCCACAAAAAAGAAGGCGTGTTCCTTTAGGTTTAAAGGAGATTCCAAATACCAACGTTCACGTCTGTTACCTTCAGTTTTGAGATATAAGATTCCCCACAAAAAGAATTCACTTGTTTTACTTCCTTTCACACTTCCCCCACTTAAATGAATTTTCCGACAAAAAATACTTGTTTCTTTAACAGTAAAGGTTCTTCTAAATATATCACGACTTTAACATCTTCGGTTTTTGAGATATGTGCCCTCACAAAAGTAATTCAACTCTTTTCTCCTCCTCAAGATGATTCCCCCCCTCCCCTCAAACGCGTTTTTCTTTATTTTTAAAGGAGATCCAAATACCACATATCACGTCTGTACCAAATTTAGTTTTTATTACATGTAAGTATCCTAATACAATTAATTCAATTAATTTTCCACTTCATTCACCTCCCCAGCCCCATTCATTGGATTTTCCGAGAATACGTCTTTCTTCACTTTTAAAGCAGATTCGAAAATACCAATTTTCATGTCTGCAAAATCTTTCGTTTTTGAGATAATAGTGTTATCATACAAAAAATTCAACTTTTTCAATTCTCCCCACCCCCCTTAGGTGGATTTCCGAACACAAACATACATATTTCTTTATTTTTAAAGAAGATTCCGAATACCGAATTTCACGTCTGGAACATCTTCAGTTTTTAGATATCAGTATCCTAATTAAAAGAATTCAACCCCATTTTCAGTCACCTTTACCCCCACACCCACGTGGTTTTTCCGAAAATAATGCATCTTTCATTATTTGTAATAGAGATCAAAAATACCATTTTTCACTTCTGTAATATGTTAAGTTTTTGTGATAAACTTTAGAAATGCTAATTTTAAAATTACACCTCCTATTTAGTTCCCCTTAAGTGGAGTTTCCAAAAACAAATCACCTGGGTTTCTTTAGTTTTACAGAAGATTCCAAATACCAATTTTTACGTCTGTAACATTTTACTTTTCTGAGATACTACAGATATAGTCCTCCTAAAAATTCACCCCAGTTTGTCACTCCTGTTAAACCAACATTAATTGGATTTTCCAAAAACAAAAATACGTGTATATTTGTTTTTAAAGGAGATCCCAGGTACCAATTTTCAGGTCTTTAATGTCTTCATTTTCTGAGATATAAGTATCCTCATTAAAGGCATTCAACCCATTTTTCACCCTTTTTCATCCCTCCTATTGGGATTTTTAAGAAACCAAAAAGATACATGTTTCTTAATTTTTAATGGAGATTCTAAACACCAATTTTTACATCTTTAATCTTTAAATATTTTGAGATATATTTACACTCATTTTAAAAATTCACCCTCTCCTCACGCCCCCCCCCCCCACCTAAGTGGATTTTCCATAACAAAAAAATACGTATTTCTTAATTTTTAAAGGAGCTCCCAAATACCAATTTCCAGGTCTGTAATGTCTTCACTTTCTGAGATATAAGTATCCTCATTAAAGGCATTCAACACTTTTTTCACCCTTTTGCACCCTTCCTATTGGGATTTTCCGAAAACAAAAAGAAATACGTGTTTCTTCATTCTTAAAAGAGATTCTAAATACCAATTTTTACATCTGCAAACTTTTAAAGTTTTGAGATATAGGCACACTCATTTTAAAATACCACCCCCTTTTCACCCCCATAGCGAAGGAATATCAAAAAATCCTCCCTTAGCGAGCATCTGAATTGTAATACAAATATATCCACAAAATTTCATTTCGTTATGTCCAGTAGTTCTAGCTGGGCGATGATGAATCTATCAGTCAGTCAGGACATGTTCTTTTATATATATAGACTAGCAATTACCCGCGGATTCGATCGAGTGGATTTCGTAATTTGATCAAAGTAATCGTTCCTCGGCATTGTACTAACACATTATATGAACATTCCTAAAGTATAAAAACTCATCCAGAAATTGAGTTTTATTTACCCCAGAAATTCATTTTAAACCATGTTTTTGATATTATTACCTTTGCGGGCTAAGACGACCATGCGACATAGAACTGTACATGTGAGATATAGTCTTCTCTCAAGTCGAAAAAAATACACGATCCTTTATTTTTAGAGGAAATTCCAAATACATATTTCCACATCTGTAACAAGGGGTTGCCTGGCCGAGGCGGTAAAGGCGTGCTCGGTCCTTCCGGAAGGACGTGGGTACGAATCCCCGTCAGGAAGTCGTAAAATTTAACAAAGGAGATATCGCCTTCCGGAGGTGCTATGGCCCTGAGGTTCTCTAGGCCTACACCAAAAATGAGTACCAGATTAATTCCTGGGGCCAAAGGCGGCCGGGCGTAGAGCTAACTACACTACCCCATCACGTGCCGAGGCTAACAATGGTGAAAGCTTTTACCTTCCACTCCTCCCAGGGCCTTCATGACCTCCATTGAGGTGACTTTGCTTGTGAGATATACATCATTATCCCCATAAAAAGAAGTCAACCTCTTGATCAGTCCTTCCCCCACCCCACCCCAACTATGTGTAGCTTCCGAAAACAAAAATACATGTTTCTTTATTTTTAAAGGAGATTCCAAATTCCAATTTTCTCGTCTGTAACATCTTCAGTTTTTAGGATATAAGTATCCTCATAAAAAATAATTCAACTAATTTTCATTTCTTTTCACCCCCCGTTAAGTACTTTCTCCGAAAACATAAGGTACATGTTCCTGTAATGTTATAGGACTTTGCAAATACCAAGTTTCTTGTCTGTAACATGTTAGGTTTTTGACATATAATGTAGATATTCCGGTACTCACCTTAAAAAATTCGCCCGCTCTTCCAATTCATTTCAGCCCCTTAATTGGATTTTCCGGAAACAAAGAATACGTGTTTCATAATTTTTAAAGGAGATTCCAAGTACCAGTTTTCATGTCTGTACGGCTGTAACACCTTCAGTTTTTGAGGTAAATGTATACTCATAAGAATAATTCAACTTCTTCTTCTTCTTCACTTCTTTCCAGCCCTCTCCCGCCGTAAGTGGACTTTCGGAAAACAAAAACTACGCGTTTATCTATTTTGAAATGAAATTCAAAATACCAACTTTCACGTCTGTAACAGCTCCCGTTTATAATATAATGTACCCTCATAAACATATTTCAACTCTTTATGTTTTTATTTTCAACCCTCCACACCTTAAGTAGTTTTTCCGAAAAAACAAATGCGTGTTTCTTTATTTTTAAAGGAGATTCCAAATACTAATTTTCACGTCTGTAACATCTTCAGTTTTTGAGATATAAGTATCCTCATAAAAGTAATTCAACTCCTTTTCACACCCCACCTTCGTACACGTTAAGTGGATTTCCCCTCCCCAAAAGTGCGTGTTTCTTTATTTTTAATGGAGATTCAAATAAAAATTTTCACGTCTTTAACATATTTACTTTCTGAGATATAAGTATCCTCATACAAAGAATTCAACTCATTTTTCAATTCATTCACCCCCCTTAATTGGATTTTCCGAAGACAAAAGAACACGTGTTTCCTTACTTGGAAAGAAGATTCCAAATACAAATGTTCATGCCTCCAACATCTTCAGTTTCTGAGATATAAGTATCCCCATAAAGAGAATTCTACTCGTTTTTCACCCCAGCCCGCTAAGTTGACTTCCCCCGCCCCCAAAAGATGCGTGTTTCTTTATCCTTAAAGGATTTTCCAAACACTAATTTTCACGTCTGTAACATCTTTAGTTTTTGAGATATAAGTATCCTCATAAAAAGAATTCAACTAATTTTAAAATTAATTTACCCGCCCCTTTAGTGGATTTTCCAAAGACAAATATTGGGTGTTTTTTTACTTTGAAAAAAATTCCTAATACAAATTTTAATGTCTGTAACATCTTGAAATTTTTTAGATAGAAGTATCCTCATGAAAAGTATTCATCTCCTTTTTCACTCCACCCCCACCCGTTAAGTTGGTTTCCCCTCCCTAAAAGTGCGTGTTTCTTTATTTTTAAAGGAGATTCCAAATACCATTTTTCACGTTTGTAAAATCTTCATATTTTTGGTATACGAGTATATACATTCTCATACAAATAAACCAACTATTTTTTCAATTCCTCCCCTCCCCGTTACGGTTTTTTTCCGAAAACCAAACAATACGTTTTTCCGTATTTTTAAAGGAGATTTCAGATACCAATTTTCACGTCTGCAACATGTTAAGTTTTCCAGATATAGTGTAGATACGCTAATTTCAAAAATTCACCCACTTTCTCAGTTCCCCTTAAGTGGATTTTCCGAAAAAAAATGATTCTTTACATTTACTGCAAATTCCCAGTTCCAGTTTTCAAATCTGTAATATGTTACGTGTCTGAGACAATTTGCAGATATAATCTTTTTAAAAATTCATCCGGTTTTTCACTCCTGTTCCCCCCTATTCGTCGGAGTATCCAAAAATGCAAAAATACGTATTTCTTTATTTTCAAAGGAGATTCTAAATACCAATTTTCATGTCTGAAACATCTTCTGTTTTTGAGATATAAGTTTCCTCATAAAAGGTGTTCAACCACTTTGCCCCCGTTTATCACCCCCCTCAAAAGGATTTTCCCTAAACAGATAAATACGTGTTCTTTTATTTTTAAAGGAGATTCCAAATACCAATTTGCATGTCTTTAAACTGTTCAGTTTTCGATATATAGATACACTCATTTTAAAAATTCACCCCCCTTTTCACCCCCTTAGCGATGGAGTATCCAAAAATCCTCCCCTGCCGACCACCTACATTGTAATATGAATGTATCCCCAAAATTTCATGCCTTTATGTCCAGTAGTTTTGGCTCAGCGATGATGAATCAGTCAGTCAGTCAGTCAGTCAGTCAGTCAGAACAAGTTATTTTATATGTATAGATGAGTCATCTAACATTACCACTGGTAATATTTATTTTAAAAAAGACAAAGAATTTTGAAGAACATCTTCCACGGACAGAACGTTAAGAGAGGGGCCAATGAAATAAGTGAACACAATTAATTAAAAGATGTACGGAAGTATATTTTTCAACACAGTACGTATTTAAAATGGAAACCTCCTATTATATTGTGCCCTAAAATTAATTAGGGATATATTTAAGCATGAAATCTCGGGTCGATACAGGTTAAAATGTGATAATGAGTACATAGGATGGCTAGAGAGACAAAGAGAGGGTTATAGTTTAATAATGAGAAAGAAAAGACAACTTCAAGGAATATAAATATATTATGAAAAGCAAAAATCTTGAAAAAACTGACATTGCATCACAAATCCAGCGTTGTACTAAACATAACAGACATCTGTGCTGTGGCATAAACGTTGTACATTAATAAATTTACCTTGCCTTTATCTTTCAAATGAATAACAGAACAAAAGTGTTATATTTAAATGTGGCTTCACTTCCTCTTTGTTATATACCCATTATGTTCTTAATTCTTTTTATCACTCACAGTCACTTAAATGTCTATAGAGTGATACCTTGATTCTCTATTGTGATTCAAATACCTTTAAATTATATGATTTATTACTTCATAGTCACCTGATGAAAACAGGTCAAACATGATTAAATTACTGATATCACACCTTCATGTATTTCATAAATATATTTATATGTTACTTAACCAGTTAAAATAAGCTTACTTTAATTTACATTGTACTCTCACCGAAGTACACCCATTGAGAACTTTGCAAAAAATATTATGAATCTAGATTTTACACTCAAAATAAAATCTATATATATAAAATAACATGTCCTGGCTGACGGATTCATCATCGCCCAGCAAAAACTACTGGACATAAAGAAATGAAATTTTGAGGATACATTTATATTACAATGTGGGTGCTCGCTAGGGGAGGATTTTTGGATATTCCGTCGCTAAGTGGGTGAAAAGGCGGGTAAATTTTTGAAATAAGTCTATCTATATCTCAAAATTTCGAAAGTTTACACATGTAAAAATTGGTATTTAGAATCTCTTTTCAAAACAAAGAAACTCGTATTTTCGTTTTCGGAAAATCCCAATAGGAGGGGTGAAAAAGAATGAAAAACGGGTTGAATGCCTTTAATGAGGAAACTTATATCTCAGAAACTGAAGATATTACAGATCTCAAAATTGGTATTTGGGATCTCCTTTAAAAATAAAGGAACCCGTATTTTTTGTTTTTGGAAAATCGAATTAATGGGGCTGATAATGGGAGTGAATTTTTAAAATGAGTGTATCTATATCTCAAAACATTAAAAGTTTACAGATGTAGAATTGGTATTTAGAATCTCCCTTAAAAACAAAGAAACACGAACTTCTGTTTTCGGAAAATCCCAATAGGAGGGGTGAAAAAGGTGAAAAACGGGTTGAATGCCTTTAATGAGGATACTTATATCTCAGAAACTGAAGATATTACAGACCTGAAAATTCGCATTTGGGATCTCCTTTGAAAATAAAGAAACACGTATTCTTTTTGCTTTTAGAAAATCCAATTAATGGGGGTTAAACAGGAGTGACAAACTGGTGTGAATATTTAGGAGGACTATATCTATAGTATATCTTAGAAACGTAAAATGTTACAGACGTAATAACTGTTATTTGGAATCTCCTGTAAAAGTAAAGAAACATAGGTGACTTATTTTTGGAAACTCCACTTAAGGTGAACTAAAAAGGGGATGAAATTTTATAATGAGCATTTCTACAGTATATCTCAAAAACTTAATATGTTACAGAAGTGAAGAATCTTATTTTTTTTCTCTATTAAAATAATAAACATGAATTTTTGTTTTTGGAAAAACCACTTGGGTGGGTAGGGGAAAATGAATGAAAATGCGGTTGAATTCTTTTTATTGTGATACTGATATCTCTAAAACTGAAGATGTTACAGACGTGAAATTTGGTATTTGGAATCTCCTTTAAAAATAAAGAAATACGTATTTTTTGTTATCGGAAATCCACTTAAAGGTCGGGGGGGTTGAAAAAAATTAGTTAAATTGTTTGTATGAAGATATTATTATCTCAAAAACGAAAGATTTTGCAGACGTGAAAATTGGTATTTGGAATCTGCTTTAAAAGTAAAGAAACACGTATTCTAGGAAAATCCAATGAAGGGGTGGTGAAAGAATTGAAACATTAATTGAATTAATTGTTTGAGGATACTTACATCTAATAAAATCTACAGTTGTTACAGGCGTGAAAATGGTATTCGGATCTCCTTTAAAAACAAAGAAAAGCGTGTTTTTGCGGGGAAATCATCTTGGGGAGCGGGGGTTAATAGGAGTTGTATTCGTTTTATGAGGACACATATCTCAAAAACTGAAGATGTTAGAGTCGTGATAATTGGTATTTACAAGATCCTTTACTATTAAAGAAACACGTATTTTGTTGCCGGAAAATTCACTTAAGGGGATATGGAGTGTGAAAGAAAGTGAAAGAAGGTGAATTCTTTTTATGAGGATACCTACATCTCAAACCTGAAATTAACAGACGTGAACATTGGTATTTGGAATCTCATTTAAACAAAAAGAAACACGCCTTCTTTTTTGGTGGGAGGCGGGGCTAAATCAGCTTAACGGCGGTGGGGTGAAAAAGGAGTTGAGACCAATTGAGTTTACTGTTCACAATGTACTTATTATGATCATTAACCGATCATTTTTAATCTTTCCTGGGTTAGTTTTCAAGAGCCATCTTTTCCTTTAGAAAACTTAAAGTTAGATTACAGTAGATTTTCCTGCCATATAAATAAAAAATTTAACACTTTTGAAATAAACGATAGGAATGAAATTGTCCGTGCAATTGTTCACCTCTATAATAAGGTCAATAATGCACGGAAGTATATCATTCATATCACCAGAAACCCCCGCACTTGCCTACGCGCGACAATGTTGCTGGTCACATTGTCAGCAACGGCAATGGCAGCAGATGTAATTTTCCACCAAGTTGCGGTCTTGCATCTTGCTGTGGCATCTAGAACAGTAAAAACAACAACAATAATAATAACCTAAATTCAACTAATATCACCCACCCTAATGATGATGATGATAATAATAATAATAATAATAATAATAATAATAATAATAATAATAATAATAATAATAATAATAATAATAATAATAATAATTGTTGTTATTATTATTATAACAATAATAATATTAATAATATTAATAATAAAGCCAGGCCGAGTGGCGCAGACGGTTGAGGCGCTGGCCTTCTGACCCCAACTTGGCAGGTTCGATCCTTGCTCAGATCGGTGGTATTTTAAGGTGCTGAAACACGTCAGCATCGTGTCGGTAGATATACTGGCACATAAAAGAACTCCTGCGGGATAATTTCCGGCACTTCGGCGTCTCCGAAATCCGTAAAAGTCGTTAGTGGGACGTAAAGCAAATAACATAATAATAATAATAATAATAATAATAATAATAATAATAATAATAATAATAATAATAATAATACTGTTCTGGACCGTCCTCAAAATGTGCAGACCGCGCTGAAAACGGGCCCTGGCCGGGTAATGACTATGAACGCAGTACGGCCGTGGGTTCAGTACCGCCAAGGCACCCAAGATGACAACACTCCGGATCTCCTCAAGGATTTGATCCATATTGAAAAAGCTTATAGGGAAAGGTGGCAAAGATTTAGATACCCAAATGACCGGGTAGAATACCTGGACCTATCCCGGGAAGTACGAAACCGACTACTGGAAAGAAAGATCGAAAAATGGGAGGATGTTTGCCCTAATCTCTGAGAAAACGAGTCAGATGGCGAATTTTGGCGGATTCTCTCAGAAAACGAGTCAGATTGCGAATTTCGGCGGATTATATATAAAACGTTAAGCATTTAATTATAATTTTCTGTATATTACCGTAGCGAAGCACGGGTATCTTGCTAGTTTGAAAATATAATTTGGATCAACATCTCCATTTAACTCATACCAAACAAGTAATCATCACTGACATCAAATAATCAACTGTTATGCTGGAATTTGTGGCAATTCAAACCGATATGATTTCACTTCAGAAAATGGCAATAAGTAGAATGAAACAAATTCACATTTGGTCTTTTGCCCCTGCCATGAGGTCATGGCGGTCTTCAAGATTCATACCTCATAGGTAGGCCTTTGGAAGTCCTTCACGACTTGAGTTACTCTTCAGCACCTTTCCATGATTTTAAGCTTCCATAACGGGGTTGGAAAAGGCTGATGGTTTGTTGGCCATCCTCGAACTATTCATGTCGAATCGAAGTGAAAAGAAATGTGGACGTCGTAAATCTTTCAGGTCAATAAGATGATGCCTCATCCCAGATGAACTCGTGCCGTGATGAAATCAATTTAAAGAATTGCACATCACTTTTTTTGCAAGACGCTCAATTCGAACTTGATCGATGTCTAACTCCACGAGTAACATATAAGGTGTAAAGTTGATAATTGCCTTAACACAAGATAACCTCTTCATTGAATGAATTAATTGTATCGGCTTTCCTCTTTGCATTACAACTATGCATGTTTAAGGGCACACACGTTCAACATGATGAACTACGTAAAAGCAAAACGTAACTCGACGATCTGTCAGTAATTGACGTGCACAGGTCACACTTTGCACAAGGAAAAACATGTAACTTGACCATAACATGTCGAGGATTAACGCACTCATATCATAGTTCGTGAAACACAAGAATACTGTCTTATTAACACAATCACTGAATATTTACACTAATTTTTACGTTACTTCTATGCATTTGGCAGTCTTTTCTAACGTAACTCGTATTACTGTTCCAAGATGTCCTATCCGACTGTGCGTGGACTTCTACTATCATATTTTACAATCACTGTTCAATTTAAACCATGTAATATATGCTGCAACACATTTATACACTACTGAAAGTTTGCACGCTTGCATTAGCGTGTGTAAATGTTCACAATTCAAGTGTCCAATTCGACGTGGTATGCACTGCTATCTCGAATAAATGAGAGTTCGTGAACACATGTTTAAATTTATCTGACTTCATTACAACAACCTTCTCGAGGTTTCGAACATCTAACAACTTATAGACACTTCGTGTTGGTTTTTTTTTCTTTACGTCGCACCGACACAGGTAGGTCTTATGGCGACGATGGGACAGGAAATAGCTAGGATGGGAAAGAAGCGGCCGTGGCCTTAATTAAGGTACAGCCCCAGAATTTGCCTGGTGTGAAAATGGGAAACCACGGAAAACCATTTTCAGGGCTGTCGATAGTGGGGTTCGAACCTACTATCTCCCGAATACAAGATACTGGCCGCACTTAAGCGACCGCAGCTATCGAGCTCGATACTTCGTGTTGTAAAGACGATGTATCACACAGAAAAAAGAACAAATTTCTTCTCGGCTGCCGTTTTATTCCCTCCATGTTGATCAAAGATGTCAAACGGAAAGATGTACCACTTGCGAGTATCGCCACGTGGTCCAAAGAACATACAGCTAAGATGGCACACATGCTTCTAGGAAACATTTGGATGAGCTCATGCATGTAACCATTCTGGGTACAATATTTAATAATAATAATAATAATAATAATAATAATAATAATAATAATAATAATAATAATAATAATAATAATAATAATAATAATAATGATAATAATAATAATAATAATAATAATAATAATAATAATAATAATGGTAATAATAATAGTAATAATAATATAACATTTTTTACTTCTCACTAACTTGTTTACGCTCTTCGAGACGCCGAGGTGCCGAAATTTTTCCCGCAGGAGTTATTTTACTAGCCAGTAAATCTACCGACAAGGGCTGACGTATTTGAGCACCTTCAAGTACCTTCGGACTGAGTCAGCATCGAAGCTGCCAACATGGGCACAAAAACCTAGCGTCTTAACCGTTTGAGCCACCCAGCCCGGCCTACTATATTCAGCATAATTTAAAGGAGGAAAAGAGAGATTAATAATGTACTTTGTTACAGTGTAATGCATTAATTCAATTTCGAGCAATTTTAATGTGAAATTGTCGCTTGAGATACTTCCTCGGCAGTTCACCGTGCGTCTTCTGTCGGAGAAAATAGGATGAAGGAAGAACATTGATAATGTAACTTGGTAGTATGAATGGTTTGTTAAAAAATAAACAAACATGCGCATGCAAACATTTTATTTATTTTGTTTTTGTAAGAATTTGTACTGTATTGTACCAGGAACGCCCGTACGTAGCTATCTTGGAGAGCATGGGTGTACGCAAGGCGTGTACGGTCCATGCTTGGAATGCGTACAGAGAGAGAGGTTTTGGAAATAAACTTTCGAAATGGAATTGTTTGTTTATTCATAAAAGAAGGCAAGTTGCATATCACATTTAATACAGCCGGAGTTGGAGAAGAGGAGTGAATATTCTTTGTGTTGTGGTCGGCGATGTCCCTCGCTGTGGGTACTCCTTCCCCACACCAGAGGTCAGCTCTATGTACCATGGAATCACGTGAATTCCCACGACGACCAGAAGTTCTGGAAGTCCTGGCAGATGGCAGACGATCTGGGAGTCTAAGTTCAGTGTTCACTCATTTGGTACGATTGTGTACACTCGACCCCTTATTGTGCAGTTTCAAATTAAATTGAATGGTTTGAATGGTTCCCATGAAGGGAGTAAATAAACGTGGTTATACCGTGTAAAATGACAATAGAATCTACCACGAACATTTTTACTATAACTGCACTATGAAAACAAAGAGATTATTATGCGATTTGAATGTTAATGGGATCAAACGCGTACTTAACAGCAAAACCCACTTGACACAGTTTTAAAAGATTTTCAAATTAAATAATTCACTTGACAAAGTTTTGAAAATAAATTATCCACTGGGCACAGTTTTAAATGAAAATTTCACATGGCACAGTTTTAAATAAATTCAAAGTAACGATTCACTTGTGCGTCTCGCAGGACATGAAGTACGAGGACACGAATGCGTAAGAAGTTTCGTTACTTTCTATTATTGTCAGGATTATTTACAAGTCGGTGAGACTAAAACCGGTTAAGTACAGACGTATGAATTTAGTTCCGTTCACACGCTATTGTAATATAACACTTGATATTAACAGAATGTGAATGTAGTTCCATTCACACATTACGATAACACGATGATAATATGGGGTATTTATTTACGAAAGTGAATTGGGTTTTGTTCACTGAGACCACTTTGTTATGTTTAATACCACAGATAGTATTGTCATGACCTTCAACCACTTTTACAAGAAAGTAATTTATCTTCACTGAAGCTACTTATTTACGTCTATTCAACTCGAATGTAGAATAAATGTTAATAAGCTTTCGAGCTGAATTTACGAACTCCTAGTCTTATGCACTGTCTTAAAGACTGAGTCAACATCTCCACTGGAAGAAAGAAAGAAAGAAAGAAAGAAAGAAAGAATTTGAATTACACTTGGAAGTATAAGTCGTAAGATTAGTACTCGCCATTCAACTAAGTTTGAATTCACAGCTCCAAAATCTACGTTCAATTGCACAGTTCTAATATAACTTGAAGAATGCAAGTCTGACGTACACTACTCGGATTATGAACTGATAGAAAATATTCAGGTCCGCCTCTGTGGTGTGGTGGTTAGCGTGATTAGCTGCCACCCCCGGTGGCCCGGGTTCGATTCCCAGCTCTGCCACGAAATTTGAAAAGTGGTATGAGGGCTGGAACGGGGTCCACTCAGCCTCGAGAGGTCAACTGAGTAGAGGTGGGTTCGATTCCCACCTCAGCCGTCCTGGAAGTGGTTTTCCGTGGTTTCCCACTTCTCCTCCAGGCGAATGCCGGGATGGTACCTAACTTAGGGCCACGGCCGCTTCCTTCCCTCTTCCTTGCCTATCCCTTCCAGTCATCCCATCCCTCCACAAGGCTCCTGTTCAGCATAGCAGGTGAGGCCGCCTGGGCGAGGTACTGGTCATTATCCCCAGTTGTATCCCCGACCAAGTGTCTGAAACTCCAGGACACTGCCTTGAGGCGGTAGAGGTGGGATCTCTCCCTGAGTCCGAGGGAGAAGCCGAACCCGGAGGGTAAACAGATGATGATGATGATGATGATGATAAGAAAATATTCAGTCACTTTTATACGATGGATTTTTGTCCAAGTTCACAGTAGCACACTTGTAGAATTTCGTCGTAGACTGTCCTACAGTCAGCCAGCATGGCTAGGTGGTGGACGAACACACACTGTCTATCGTGTTGCCTGGTCTTCAATTTATACGAAATCAGCTGGTCGCGTCACGAGACTTCCCTATAACTTCACTTTGCAATAACTTTGTCAATTTTCCATTATTTGCTTGATACTTAGTAATTATGCATAGTTTAGCATTGTCTACACAGTTATGTAGTTGAAATCATGATACTAATTTTATTTATTGATTTATCAGACACGAAAGTTATATAACATTCTATATGACTTAGCCTGTTCTTGACCAGCCTGCACTGAGCCCACTTCTCGTTCGCCAGCTGCGGTCTGCTAATCTCGCTCGCGCAGCGGGTATTTTGAAATTTAACTATTTCGAGACGGGGCGCTGTATCAGCGTTCATGATTCAGTATGGAATACGTTTGTCAGAGAATTTGACATATTCAATTACACAATGAAATGTTCGAAGTGTTGCACATTATTTTCCGCACACATTTGCAATCGACCCCCAAATGAATGGATAACACGACTCAGCATGTCCGATGTCTGCCTCTATGCAATGTTGCATGTTCTCTGGAGTTTTAACTACTGAGTAGTGCATCTCGAGTCTCAACTTCACATTACAATATGTTAGGATTAAACTATCGTATTGCATTGTAACAAGCGACTTTATTAATCCCTTATTTCCTGTTTTCAATTATAGGGGATTTTTGTTTAAAAATACGTTATTTTGTGTTGAAAGTTATAATTTCATACATTTTTAATGAATTGTATTCACTAATTTCATTAGCCCCTCTTAGCATTCTGTCTATGAAAGTTATTTTTCTCAAAATTCCTTGTTGTTTAAGAAATATTGCCGGTGGTATTGCTAGGTGACTCACCCTGTACACTATTATTATTATTATTATTATTATTATTATTATTATTATTATTATTAGAAAAGGACCACAAAGAGTACTTGTAAACTGATTGAAAGCCGTCTTCCTGAGGATATAATTCGGTGACACGTGGTCACTTTGACGAATCTCACAACTGACGTTAATTTTCGATACCAAAATTAAAATTGTTCCGGAAGGAAACAGATCTTTCAACTATCATGAATTTAAATGAAACTCTTCCATACTCCAAGAATCTATCTTACAATTTGTGACTGAATTGGGGATGGAACGTGGAGCCTTCTAAACAACAATTTCCACTACTACTACTACTACTACTAATAATATAACATTTAATCACTACGGTTCATTAAGCACCAAAGAGCTGCCAAGACGATTAATGTTGTGCCATATGGCCTTGCCTTGTAAATAGCCGGGGCCTCAGATTAAAAGTCTATCCCTCTAACACCACTTATAAAAATAAGAAAAATAAAAATGACAATCATAACTGGATAGACTTAACCGTTCAACAAACGATCATGTTCTTTATTGCCATCGAAGTGCCAAAATATTTTGTAGAATTTATTTACGTCCATAGAAAGCTTCTGACACGAGGCTAATATATTTAACGACCGCATAGTCCGCTCGACTTGAGTCGAGGAATATTTCCTCTTCTCTTAACATATTCTGAATTATAACGCACATTATTTTGCTGGTTCTTGTATATCACGACTCCTTAGCGGGCGGTCGATCCCACTCTTCCAGGCTCTCTTCAGTTGGTTACAGAAGACTTCAACGGTCCCTGAATTAAATTACTGAGTTATGAATATTTCATGAGAATGCTAGCACAAACTATATCACTCGTTGGTGTCTTTCAATTTTTGGGTCACAACGATGTAGGCCTATAATAATCCATATTTTGTCACATCACAGACAATGTTTTGCAGATGTAACTGCACTGATTCGTTTGTGGTTGTAGAAAATATAGTAAAATAGGGGGTTGCATTCATCAAGGATCTTCCCTAATAATGGTTTTTCCCACGACTTCCCAACACTCACTCTAGGATAATGATGGGAAGTTACTATAGAATTTGGAAACAGTATAGTTTGGAGGCCAGGCATTCACGGAGCCTATTCGAGCTACTCTCTCACTCATTCATGCCAAGAAAATACGGATTCATGCCGCATTTCGAGTCTGCAAATTCCGATACCAATCCTAATCCATAAATAATTAGCACTTCACTACAAGACCCCTGTCTCGAAAGCCCAGAATAACAGCCGAGAGGATGCGTCGTGCTGACCACACGACCCCTCGTAATCTGCAGGCCTTCGGGCTGAGCAGCGGTCGCTGGGCAGGCCAATGCCCTTTCAAGGGCGTTAAGTGCCGTGGGGGAAGGAGGGGTTTCACCACAAGACAGACTATAAGATTCCCTTCCCATTTGAGTAAAAATTAATCAAGGTAAGAACTGTTCCTTGGAAAGACCTTACATCATTGACAGCTATTTCGTAAAAAAGCCCAATGAACTAATTTCACTTTTCTATTCAGGCTTGTACAGTCTATCATAAAAATAATGAGCGCTGGGTGTTATGAAAATTCCTCGCAGGTACACTTTCTAGGAAACAATTGAGCCTATAGACATAATGCTTTTTTGTAGGTGTCCACATAATTCGTATCTACATCGGTTGTGAATTACGATTTGATAATTTAAGTCCGATAAATCTGTTTTAAATGCGATATAAAACCAACACCATGTGCTCAACGTTTCTTTGAGCGACTATACTTATTCTATTGTCTTCAAACTTCTCTGTACATTTAATTCTGCGAATAATCTGCATATTGGTATATTTATTTGAATGAATAACTCCTTCTGTGGTATGCGAATCTTCCTGCTTTCAGAAAAATGAATAAGAAAGTACTTTCGTTTAGTTCCTACAATGACAGGCTGCTTAAATCTGACAAAGTATACCTTAACACTTGAATACTGAATGCATGTGTTTACAAGAAGAGTTTTCTGGAGTTAATCCTTCTCGTATGCAGTACCATTCAGGTGATTTTTAACAATTTGGGCGGAGCCTTAAATGGTCAAGACAGAAAAATCACAGTACCTGTACAGATTCTTGGGAATGCCCACACTTTTCAAAAACTCAACTAAGAATGTTGATATGGTTCCTCTTTCTCCAATGAAAAGTCCTACAACCCTTATACAGGAGATGTTTTATGAATCTTTGAAGTAGCTGATGGTTGGTTCATAGATGTCTCGCTTCTCCGCGTCTACCTATGCTAGCTGTGTGCATACGCTCATGGAAACTGTATTTTAATTAATCCATCAAAATCTAAAGCTATTATTGTTGGGCAGACGAAACAAATCAGTGCGACAAAAAACAAAAACATTTCTCCACTAACTTTATCTGGTAAAATTATTCCGTACGAAAACTCGGTAAGAAATCTTGGTGTAATTATAAACGAGAATATTAACTGGGGAGAGCACATTACCAATATCTGTAGAAAAGTGTACGCGTCCCTTCACCCACTAAAATATCATCAAAATATGCTGCCATTGAACATGAGAATTAGGCTTATGAATACTCCTATCCTCCCTATATTTTCTTGCAGTGACGTGGTACTAATTGATGCCACGAGAGAACAACTAAACCGATTACAACGTGCTATGAACTCATGTATTAGATTTATATTTTCCTAACGCTATGATGTTCATGTTACCCCTTATTATCGACAACTTTCCCTTCTAAAATTTGAACAATATAGAAACCTACACGTGGCAGTATTCATCTTTCGAGTATTAAAAGAGAATATCCCATACTACTTATCTTCACAACTCAATTTTCTATCCTCTTTCCACCAGCATAACACACGCTCCGGCAGTACACTTGCTATCCTTCTCAGCAGGTTAGCAGCATTTAGCCGTTCGTTTGTTGCAAATGGAGCTAGAATATGGAATTCTCTCCCCCACAACATTAGAGCCATAATATCCTTAAATTCCTTCAAGTTGTCTTGCCGTGAGTATCTCCTCGATGTGTGCCGCCAGGCTGAATTAATCAGGTAGAGTGAATGTGTGTATGAATGTACGTTTACTGTGCTTATGGTATTTTGTGTCATTAAACTTTTAATTTGTAACGATAGTTTTAAGACATGACTAAGAATATTTATAGAGTTTATGTTATTTTGTTTCATAGTTTGTAATGGTCGTTTTAAGATAAGATTATGAATATTGCTCTCAGATGTACAATGTTAATGAAGTGTGGTTAAGTGTAAGAGAGGACCATGAGTCCTAACTTCGCCACTACAAATAAAGGCTATTATAATATAATATAATAATAATCTAATGGTGAGGTCCAAAATATATGGTAAGTCTTTTTCTCGTTCAATTGCGGTTATGTCTATTCTCCGGTTGCTTCTACCGTCAGCAAAACATGGCACCTCTTTATGTACTTCGTAACCTTTCTTGGAGGTTGCTGCTGCAATTCTAGATCGTATTCTGTTGTGCCTAACATTCCTAAGCAAATCACCCCGTAGACATGAACCGAGAACATGAGATAGGGTTCCATGATCACTGCAATGTCGACAGTGGACTCCATCCCGGCTACGTCCAGGGAGGGCCCGTACGGGAACCACGCTGTATTGCATTTTCAGCGCGTCTTTCTACTCTGATCCGAAGAGTCCATTTAGGGTGTCGATCCATCGGTTAGCCGGTGTGTACCTCTGTTAAAGGATGGCTCCCTTACCGTGAGTTCTTAATGCACACCATTTGCTATGCTCGTTTTCCTTAGCATTTCTCTTAACTTCCTCGCTCTAAGTTTTTCAAGTTGGGTGTTATCTGCATTTCATAGGTCAAGTCTCTGAACAAACAGTTTCCTCTCTTCTACCATATTGCGCAATGATGTTACGTACTCATGTGATTTCCGCGCTGGAAACACCCTCTCCGCAAGTATGGCCTTCTGCTGCCATTACCAGAATATCCATAACGACTTCGCCATCCTGGGTTCGAGCTCCTCCGGTTGCAAAAATTAGCTCCCCCATTCGATCTTCCTATGATACATCGTCTGTGGCTGTCCAACTGTGGAGACCTCACTCTCATCTTAACCTTCATGAGATCCACAACATGCACAGCTTCTTGATGATGACTACTATGGTGACCTACGTTCGACGTCTGGTCATGCTGCTGCTAAGTCTGTTCAGACGCTTCAAACTAGCCGCAATCAACATCCTTTGAACATCTAGAGGAACTGCTTAGCTGTGGCCACTATCAGTTCCGGCTCGGAAACTGGACTATCCAACTTCTCCATCATTAAGAACTCGGGCGGGGGGGTTAATAATCGCAGTACGTTCCGTTGTCTGTTCCGAAAGTGAATACTTTCAGGAGTACATCACCAAGCGTAGGATCTGTTGAGAATCAAGATCCAAGTATTTTTCTCCAAAAATCGTTTACCGAACTCCTCGTAGCTCTCGACCATCCTTGACCATCCTTAGTCATCTTTAATGAGGTGCGCGGTGTTTCGCTATGTAGTCATTTATCTTGGGCGAAATGAAGATCCACTTCCAACCATCTACAATTTGTCCTTTTCCATTCGAATAATGTTATATGCCATAACTGGGACCGGTGCTTGGCGAGTCGAAGTACGTCCCACTAAGAATCTGTGGACTCACCGCCTCGCTCAGGCCGTCGTGCGATACACTGCTGGATCGGCTGACTTTTCTATTATACTAGGCCTGTTCATAACGAATCTGAGTAAAATTTCCCTTCGTAGCTTGAGGAGGCTAATCTCCTCTTGCATTTCTTTGACCAATCCGTTATAGCTGTCCACTTTGTCTTCCACATTCTGACTTTTGTGAGCCCACTCGTGAATAATCTTGGCAGCTTCATGATTGGCTCGCCACGGAGCTTGGACTGATTGTCATTCATTTCTCCCTAACTTCTGTAATCTCGGTGTATGTATTTTTTAACCATCAGGAAAACAGGAAGCTGTGCCAATCGGACGCTAAAGCCATTCGAGGTTCTACAAAACGCCTCAATTATCTTCCCCTCCACATTCCCATTTCACCAACTTTCAATAATTCCTTCGGATTAAACTGCCGACCATTAACCTTGGGTAAATCAGAGTCCTTCGTACAAGATACCTACCTACTACATATACAATACTACTACCTACTTGAATTTGACTGATCTCCTACCTTAACTTCACATGACATGCTTTAATTCCTTTTTCCGCTACCATTCTGGCATTTTCTTCTACTGACTTGAGGTCTTCTTTTACCGACTCAAGGTCTTTTTCCCATTTCTCATTCTTTTCATCCATTCACTTCACTAAAACATTCTACTTGGTTTTAATTCTATCGATTTCTCCGACATTATCTTCCACTATTTTATTCTCTCATCACATTCCTTGCTGTTTTCAACAAACTCCTTCCTAACTACATTAAATCGGCATTCAATTTTCTCTGTCTATTCCAAGCATTGAGCTTGTATCTTATTGTTCACTTCCTGAACTCCCCGGCTTTGATGGTCAAACTTCTGGTTTAATTAATCTATTCTACCATTCACAGCACTACTTAAACTATCAAGTTTACTAGAAAATTCAACACTTACTGAATTTAACACCTTACTCTGACTATCAATCTTACTGGACAGTCCCGTACTAACTTAATTTAATTCACTATCAATGCTGTATATTTCATTATTTAAAAAACTCAATTCACTCTCCAACTTTTTACTATCAAGTTTACTAGAAAATTCAACACTTACTGAATTTAACACCTTACTATGACTATCAATATTACTGGATAATTCAACACTATTATTATCTATTTTACTGGACAGCTCAACGTTATTATTATTATTATTATTATTATTATTATTATTATTATTATTATTATTATTATTATTATTATAGATTTTACTGGAGAGTTCAACATTATTATTATTATCTATTTAGCTGTTAATACTGTATATTTCATTACTTAAAGAACTCATTTCACTCCTCAACTCTTTACTCTGACTATCAAGTAGCGATTTAAGCATACTGAGCGTTGAAGTCTCCCATTGATCCCCTACATTCTGGGATTGAGACCAGTTACTCGGTTCCTCACCTATCGTTGCCAACTGATCATTTCTACTATCATCCATTTCGCTACTCTCACTTAAATTCGATAGTTTTATATGGTGGAATTATTTTAACTTCTCTTATCCTGATTCTTAGCACCAGCAACTTTAACAACCTCTCTATTTCTCAATTCTATAGTACTCGACTCGCTAAAACAGTTCTTCATACTCCAAAATACACATCACGTACCGGTACATAAAAAACACTTCACTGGCATAGTTTTTAGAATTCCATCCACACCTGACAAGTGCGCCTACGCCTATAAGCCTAACAGATGTACCAATCATTCAACTCCACGTTGGACAGCCATCTGTAATATTTCTATCAATATACTAATAAAATAAAAATTAGGCAGTTACCCCCACCCAGCTCCTTCACAGATTCAAACCGTACCCCCGCCCTCGCTGCGACCTAACTCCATCAAATCTCCAAACCCGCCGAATGGAATGCGGGGAGTATGGGCGCCAGAGTTCAACAGAATTTTGATAGAGCATGATAAATCTTTCTCTCCCAGGGCGTGTACATAAAGCTGCGTACTGGTACATCTGCTTCAGGCCTTACCTAACCTCCTGAAAACGACTAAATAGGTAGGAACTGCACCTAAGTTCATCAATAACTCCACTGATTCTAAAATAATTAACTATATTCTCTATAAAATCCGTGCATGAGCACCTCATCAACACACCAAAATATACATATAATACACACACAAAACATTACTGGAAGACTCCATATTTACAACAACAACGAAAACCGTGCGAAAATGGAAGCGAGAAACAAGCCACCATTTGTAGTCGGTCCGTTGAACAATGCACATATATGTTGATAAGTACTCTTCTCGGTTTCAGTGTATCAACACGACTTGTGGATTCTCATAATTTTCACTTCTTACATCACAAAGATATTGTACCTCATAATACGGTGTTCACTTGTTTTAAAGATATATTCACTTGAGCATCACACGCTTGTCGTTCTAAAACGTAAACTATGGAATGTGTGACATATAGCACCCCACAGCTTTCATCAAGATATAATTCCAAGTCACCACATGTGCTACAATCCTTAAGCTTAAGCACTCCACAATTTTAGGTCAGTGGCGTTACATAAACATAGAAAGACTACGTTCCACGAACGTTTGAAGTCCAGTCCAATCCAGTATAATGCACAAGTGTCACTCCAGTACCGTATCACAAATTGTAAGTGTACCAGCGTCACCTCGCCGTATCCTCACATGCCTAAATAGATATCAGCTTTCCTCTTCCTCTCATATGATCCGTCTAGATTCATCCAGGCCAGCCAATCATGAGTAGATTCTCTAGTCAAGACCACACCCTGAACTTTTTCCTGGCCCCAACACAATAACAGACTGGAGTGTTTCACATGAGTCGTAGAACTTTCCGACTAGAATAACAAGTCAACCTTATCAAACTTTGGGATATACACATGAGTCATACGAATTTCCTCAGTTATAATAGCAATGATTTTCCCAGCTGTTGTACAAAACAAATTAAACATTCCACATATGGAGATCGTCCACGTTAAAATATTAAGAATTAATATACACATGAAATAATACTGGCATAATAATAATAATAATAATAATATTAATAATAATAGGACTAACGACAATAATATTTCTCACTTCTGCATACAGTGCGAGGGTGTGATACATGTACTATCAAAACTTATTAGAAATGTGACTTAATTCTACAGATTTTATACGTTTATACTAGCGATATTTGAAAACAACTTTAGAAGCAGAATAGTGCATAAGCAGAAATAACTACGTCGATTTGTAATACTATTTCCAGTCTACAAGGTTGAATTGTTATTTCATTATTATGTGGCATAATTCATTCATACCAACCAATAATACATTTAATTTAAACGGGTCTTATAGTATTGCACCGTATCCTGTCACAAATGTGGCTATGATCAAGGTAAAGCGAGTAGTTATGTTCGAAAAAATTGGCAACAAGAAAATCACTAATTAACACCGTATACTAAAGAGTATATGGACAGGAAATGCGGATACATATTTACTGATGAAAACTCAGGTATACCGGGCGAGTCGGCCGTGCGGTTAGGAGCGCGCAGCTGTGAGCTCGCATCCGGGAGATGGTTTTCCGTGGTTTCCTATTTTCACACCAGATGAATGCTGAGGCTGTACCTTAATTAAGGCCACGGCCGATTCCTTCCCATTGCTAGGCCTTTCCTGTCCCATCGTCGTCATAAGACTTATCTGTGTCGGTGCGACGTAAAGCAACTAGCAAAATACTGAGGTATAATGTAAGATGGATTTATTCCACAAAAAACATAAAAATCGCTCATAAAAACCAAAATAAATGTAAATCAAATATAAATAAAATTTAAATCGACCCAAAATCGGTCGTGAGACGTGATCCGCACATGAATATTACTACATAACCATAACTTATATAAAGAAAATATGGGTATTGAACCGAAATCATAATAACAAAAGTGTTACATTGGAGTGAATGCCATTATATAATTTTGGATATGGCGACTGCGTCGCTAAATCCATAAGTCGGTTGCCTGTAGGCTCGATCCAAAACCGTCGATTAGATACGCATGTGATAATCGATACACTAATATTTGGTTTAACTATATTATGTATATACTCGTACATTCCGAAATTGGAATACAAAGATATATTACACTTGTTCAGGGTTCTCCCTAAATTTCCCTTCCAAATTAACACTAATTCTAATAATGGGTCCGTACCCATTTGCAAATTAATTAGGGCAGAGCCTACTTCCCTTTAATCAGCCATCGGGCTAACGTGACCCCGTATACGAGGGCAGATCAGGAAAAAAGTTGCACTTCCCAGTTATGGCCATTTATTACACCACCTATACAACAGCAACACGACTATAACGACATACACTGTAACGTCACTTTTCCACATAGTTTCCAAGAGACTCCAAACATTTCTGCGGATACACAGAAATTTCCTCCAGCGTTCTGCAACCACTCGGAAACAGCGGCCTTCACCTCCTCATCGGTCTGGAAACATCGACCACCGAGCTCCGTTTTGAGCTTACCGAACAGATGAAAGTCACATGGCGCTAGGTCGGGACTGTAGGGTGGATGTTGCCAGACCTCCCACTTGAAACGCTGCAGCAGTTTTCTCGTTTGGCGGGCCTTGTGGGGTGTTGCGTTATCGTGCAACAAAATCACACTGGCGCTCTATTTCCCCGGGCGCTTCACTTTCATCGCTTTACCCATCCGGTGCAACGTTTGACAATACGACGCCGCGTTGATCGTCGTTCCTTTCAGCATAAATTCCACGTGCAGCATATCCTCCATGTCAAAGAACACTGTCGCCATAACCTTACCGGCTGAAGGTTGAACCTTGGCCTTCTTTCGTTGTGGTAATGAGGGGTGCACCCATTCCATTGATGATCGCTTCGTTTCGAGGGTGAAGTGGTGGACCCACGTTTCGTCGCCTGTGACGATTCGCCGCAGAAACCCGTTAGCGTCTGCGGCATATCGTTGCAAAAATGCCAGGGAGGATTGGAAACGTTGTCCCTTGTGCTCATCGGTGAGAAGACGTGGGACCCATCTTTGACATAGCTTCCGATATCCAAGGTCCTCGTGAACAATGGCGAACACACTGCCATACGACATGTGCAGCTGCGTCGCGATTTCTCTCGGTTTAATGCGCCGGTTCTGTCTAATGATCGCATTCACACTGTTGACCTTTGCACGGGTCCTGGACATTGCGGGCCTGCCTTCGCGATGGTTGTCCGTGATATCCGTGCGTCCGGCTTCGAATTGCTGACACCACTTTACGATATCTTGCCGGGTAATGGCCCGTTCCCCATACACAGCACTAATTTCACGATGAATGTCCGTGCAATTCTTCGTTTTGTTCCATAGGAATTAGATTTCGCACGCACCTCATATTTGGAGTGAACGTCCAGTTGACGCGCCATTGCATTTGGCCGCTATTCATACAATACTAGACGAGACACCACAGCGACCTGCCTAACAGATGTGTGGGCAGTGTCCGTCCCTTTCTCCGCTGTGCCCACGTTTGCGACACACAGCACGCTGCTGCGGCGCGTTAGTGCAACTAACCTTTTCATCCACCTACCTAAAACGCTGGACAACGTCATAAACAGACAACAAACACACGACAAAGATGATACCACAACAAATAAACACAAAATACCTGTAGGAAAGAATGCATACAAATACATATTGAAATAAAATAGATAATGTCGTCGGGATTCCATCTCGACATATTTATGTTCTGACAGCTCCTGTCTCGACCAAAGACAAGGTCATTCTCTTCCACATGGCCTGGACGATCAGCTGGTTACCAACGCACATTTAAATAACCGGGGCAAGGATAGAGTTCCGAGAAATCGTAAATACCTTCTATAGAAAGGGGCGCGCACAGCACACAGCTGACTAAAAGCTACATCCCTGGGGGCATAACAGATTTGTCGAGGCTCAAGGCCGACTCTCTTCATTGTAACACGACACAAATGTTCTCTCAGCACATCAAGGCACAGTCAGTGCAAATTCAAGCAAATCTCTGGCTGGCACATTAACACAATTAATTTACGTTTTCCCGCTAAACATCACGGCTTAAACTTCCTCTCTCATATTCATTTATCCCCATTAACATAGCACGGCATTTCAATTCTTTCACAATACATGTCGTTGGTTCGATGCCCTTGCGTTCTTGAACTTGTCTGCCCCGAAAATTGAAGATCCTTCTCTATTTTTCAACGTTGAATAGAAAATAAATATATCATACAATCTCATCACAGCTGAAACGCACATCCGTCATGCATATAATGACATCCTGCTCAATTTGCTGTCTTTAACCTGTTCTACAATCATGCAACGCTGACGACGTGCAGCCTATTCAATAATACAAAGACTTGCCCCAACAACTCTATCTAAACATCATCACACAAGGGAATAAAATACACTAATAGGACAGAAATAAAATCAAAAACACACACCTAACTAGCTAACCTATCATTCCCTCTTGTACCCATATGAATACAATACATACACTGAACACACCTCTAACACATATCCTGAACGTAATTAATATTATTTCAAAATTGAACAAAGAAAGTACCTGCTGGCTGACATTCAGTTAATATTTAACTTACTTCAGAATCGCAATACTAGCTTGACTATCACAATTCACATGCTAAAATAAGAGACTTAGGACTTAACTTTGCAGGCATCTTTCCACCAGCGACGAATCACATGACCACTATGTCATGCTCGCATTCAGCCCGTCACTGCTGCAAACATCACGGGTTGAAATGTCTTCCAATCGACTCCTGATGATGCAATGGTTGTCTTCTTTCTTCTCCTGGAACCGTATGCAATAATTTGAGATGTTTGGACCTCTCCTTCACCGCTCAGCGTGAACGTACACACGATTATGACCTTAGTTAGATTTCGATTTGCTATAATTTACGCGCCAATAAATTAGTCCCTATTTGCGCGCAACTCATTAAGGGATCAAGCTCGGTCAAAATTAGTCCTTCTCACCGGTAACGCACACGTTAACTCACGACACGCGGACGCGTATACAGAGCTTATACTGGTGAGATGGTTTACAGTTATTTAATGCTAGTCTATAAAGTTCACATTTAAATATAATGGCGTATCATTAACATCAGATAAAAACACAGTACTTGAATTTAGAAAGTCTCAAACGATAATAATTTGAAAGTCTTTGTAAGGCACTGTGCGTACAACGATCAACGTACTGAAGACACCATTAAGAATACGCGACTCAGAACGAATCAGAGAATGATGAACGAATGAGAGAGCTTCCCCCTCCACGCAGGGTTATATAGGCTTGCCACGACACCATTGCCAAGATAATTCCCCAGCAACATTGCCGCTGGCTATGTAATGGCCGACGAGGGAGCAACGGCCTAGGTTATAACTTCGCACATTTATCACAATAGCAAAATTAGTCATTGCTACGGCCTCCTGGCGTATGGTAATTCTGTTCTCAATTTTGTATGAATTCGGACATGTGGAATCTAGCTCAGTGACGGATATATTGGTTGAAATTCAGGTGATTACAACTCTGGGATAGTGAAGTTTGTCAACCTGATACAACTGTTATGTGGATCCTTACGTTCAAATACTCTCCCATCCAGCTCTCTGTGGTTGGACTAGCGGTTAAAGTAGGGGTCTCATGACTGAATTCATGGCCAACGGATCGTTTTGAATTCAAGGCGTCCGTTTCACGGAGTTCCCATAAGCTATGGCACGGCCCTCCAGGGTTCCTGCCTTTGTTTCCCGCGACTCACTGATGTATAAAAATAAAATTATGCCACAGTATTCTTATTAATATATCGGGCTATATAGTCATATGGTTCACTGTGTTGTAAACAAAATAAATAGTATATATTGCACGTTCGAATTTGCCCCACATGTATACGGATGACTCACTCTACTGAGTGGTCCACCACACTCTGGTGACGTCATCGCGGAACCAATTCTTCGCATGCGACGTTCAGTGCTGCTTTGGAGTCGTAGAAAGCGATTCTCGCTATTTCAAACATCATTTGGGCACATCGCTGGCAATCAGTACAGACAGTACTTGGCCTTGTATTGAGCGAGTGATTCTGGCGAGACAGTGGATAGAAACGTGCCCCTCGTCTCCGAAAACCGTAACAGAGTAGTTAGTGGGACGTAAAGCAAAGAACATTATTTATTGAAACGAGCCCCAACCGCTCGACCGAATAATTACCCCCACCACCTGACCACTCTCCTCGGCGCTTCACTCGCTGTTCACTCGGTCAGTATAATCAGTCAACTCAATTGTGTAGGAGTGTTCTCGTGTTGTCTGGCGCTCTTTGATTTGATTTATGAAATAACAATGGCTAAATGGAGCAGTGAAACAATGTTAACCGGGCGAGTTGACAGTGCGGTTTGGAGCGCGCAGCTGTGAGCTCGCATCCGGGAGATAGTGGGTTCGAATCCCACTCTCGGCAGCCCTGAAGATGGTTAGTATAGACAGGTCACTGAGACAGTCCGTAAATGGTGAGTTCACGTATAATGTAGATAAGTCAGTTGATGTTGACCAGCCTATAGTTGTAAGTGAACATGATTGTGACCTAAGTAACAATAATTCAAATGTTCTAAGTGACGACTTAATCGTAGAAAATAAATTTTATAAGTGTAATTTAAATTTAGATATAAGGCAAGATTCGTTAAGTAATCTAATGATGATAATTTAAGTAGTGTTACTGTTACACCGACGATTGAACTGCTGATATGGGGCAGGAAGGTTAAGATTTTGTTGGACTCTGGAAGTGGGAAGTCATGCGTAAATTCCAATCTGTATGAGGAAGTTTTGAGAGAGAAGCATGAGGTAGCGGAAATTCCTGTGAGGAATACGTTCATCGTAACAACTGTTGGAAACAAGTCTCAGAGGGTGAATAAACAAATTGCTGTCCCCATTAACATAAGTGGAAAATGTATTTTCCAACCATCTTTAGTTGTACCCAATTTAGTTTATGCCGTTATTTTAGGTACCGACTGGTTAACGTGTAACAAGTCTGAATTAAATTTTGATCTAGGTAATGTCAAACTTATTTGGGGAAAGAGTAGCAGGGAAGTCAGATTTCCATATGATGTTGTGTCAGAAATTAGTACTAATAAAGTGTATTCTAGTACGGAAGGGTCTTATGAAATTCCTCATATGAGGAAAAATATTGATGTCTGCCATGTGTCTATACAGAGAGATTCTAGAGATGAATTGTATGAGACAGTGGAGAAGTGTAATTTAGGGGAAAGTCAGAAGGACGAATTCTGTGAATTGTTGATATCACATCGTGATGTTTTTAGTGACCGGCCTGGTAGAACACATACCTACGAACACAAATTTAATGTTCATGATAACTCAACTTTTGTAGGACCGAAATATCCCATTCCGTTGAAATACGCTAGCGCTGTTTGTAACGTTCCAGACGTTACAGTGTAATTATGTTAATTTTATTATGTGTAATTAATTCAGGAATTTAACGTCATGATATTTATTTGGTATGTAATTGTACTATAATTCATGTTTAATCATTTGCTCACTATCATTTCATTACTTTGTAACTACGACTTATAAACGAGGGCTGAATATTCTAATATTCACTTAGATTCTTGCGACATTTGTTTAAAATTAACTTGCAGTAGATTTCCGCTATCTTGCCACATCACCGAGGAAGGAGAAAGGACTAATTTAGACACCAAGTTCTGAGAAATGCGAGCACGTGTTCACGCGTCCTAACGTAAGCTACCGTATTTCGACCAGAATTATTCGAACTGATCAACGCCTATATTTTCAAAGGAGCGTCATGTTGCCATGGATACTGATTGAAAGGACGAATAGAAGAACAGTTGATATCTTGTGTGGGACCCATCTACTCTAAAATCTAGAGTGGGGAGAGAAGTGTCATCTGATTGGACCACGTGTAGCGGCCTGTAATTAGCGCGAGAGAAGGTTATAAGAGGGCGTGTTGGAGCTCCTGGAGGGTCTCTCTACAACGTCTTATTCGCTTCTGCGAGTCTCTCTACATTATTCTACGATCTTCTACGAGGCTTCTACTTGATTTTCTACTTGATTCTGCGTCTCGATACTTAGAAATTCTGAATGAGGGGTGTATAGCCACTCTCATGAGGAAGTACGTACAGCACGGCTACAAGACCGGTTTGAACCAGGCTAAGTCAATAGATAGTTTTAATCTAGATAGAAATGAAACTTCAGAGAACATTATCAGTAAAGTTGGAAGGATTCTTAATTGAGTATCCTCTCCATATAACCCAAGGTGGTTCTTCTAACTGTGACATAGGGCTTATCTCCAATCTATGGGATAAAGCATAATAGGGAGTGTTAGTTTTGAAGTCATCTTCCAATTAGTGGTGGGTGCAATTTGCAAGGCAGGAATGGTACTGAGCTGCAGATGAAGAGATATCAAAGACGACCGGTGATGTTCCAGCTACAAGGAGGGAAGCTTTCCAAGGACCAGCAGAACAAGACGACATGGTGAGCAAGCGAGTTAAAGATATTGCAAGTTTTCGCGAAGTAGAGTCATTCAATTTTTTGTTAAATTCATTTTCGATGTTAAATTCAGTTCTCGTTAAACCGTCGTCATTTATATTAAATATAATAAATAGTATTTTTCTAGTTTACTTTAATCAATTTGCCTTAATTAGCCTTTTGATTTCTAATTCTCCTGCTTAATGATTAGTGTACTATCACCTCACCCCTGTGATAAGAGTCTGTCCAAGCTTGATTATAAATTTTATCTTTAAGTCCTCAACTTAAAGATTGGCGCCCTTTGCTTGCTTGGTTGCATTTCTCATTTGATGATTGTTCTCCGAGAGGGGAAACCACATAAATGCCGCTCCAACGTGTGGCGAGAAAATCATTAAGTACGGAGCAGTTAATAACAGTAACGATATCAGAATTCGTATTATGGGCAAAATTTGGATATCCACGTTTCATTAAGAGTGTTTGATTGTGGGAAGGATCATGGCTGATCAGACGAAAGAGGAGAGGATGTTGCGCAGTGGACGGGCGATAAAAGGCAATAACGTATTGAGTTCAGAGGAAGAGTTGTGTAGTCTAGTAGAGGAAATTGAAGATAGAAGTGTAAGTAGTATGGAGAGTGAAGGCAAGCAGAAAGAAGTCAGTATGGAGTCAGATGATAGTAGGATGGGGGGCGAAGCGGAAGTAAACACTAACAATGAAAGTAATAATAATGATCAGTTAATGGGAATGATGCAGTTAATGTTAAGTAAGATAGAGGACAGTAAAAATGAGCTTAAAAGTGAATTAGAACAAACTAATACTAAAATTGAGAATATTAAATATGAACTTAAAGAACAGTTAGAGCAAACTAAAGCTGAATTAAGCAGGGAGATGAGAGAAAATAAGGAGGAAGCGAATCGGAGAATGGACGAACACAGTAGGCAGTTACGCGATCTGGTGGTAAAAAATGAACATTTTAATAAGCGATTAGAGGACCAGAAAAGCGAATATGTACGACAAGGGAAAGAGGTAGAAGAAAAGTTTGCGGAACAGAGAAGTGAATTCTTGGAATTAATGGGGAAGGAAAACAACTCTACTAGGGAGGAAGTAATGAGGCAGGTCACTAGTATTGATAAGAGAGTTGAGACTCAAAGAGGGGAAATACGGATATTTAAAGACCACGTCCAACAAGAGATTGACACGGTAAAGCTTAGAATAGAAGATGAGACCCGGGCAAGTGAAGAAAGGTTTGCGATAGCTGAAGAGAATAAGATTGAAATTAGGACATTGAAAGAGAAGCAGGTTAATTTGGAGAGAGAAATTGATAGGAGAGACAAAGATGTAGAATGCCGGATGGAGAAAGCAGAAAATCAGTTAAAACAGGTGGCAAAGGATAAACAGGTTTTCACGGGAAGGCAATGTCTAGGAAATAGCTACATTAGGGAAATTGAACTACCTAAATTTAATGGGAAACAAACGAACCCGCTAGATTTCCTAAAGATGATAGAGAAACGGTTTGAAAAGCGTCTAGAGGAAGGGTCAATGGACTGGGAAGACGTTATGGAAAATATTGACCATGCTTTTGTAGGAGAAACTCGGTCTTGGTTCATGGTATATAGGCAAACGATGACGAACCTGAAAGAATTCAGAAATAAATTTAGAGAGAAATTCTGGAATGAAGCGATACAAGCTAGGGAGAGAGAAAGGGTGGTATTTGGGAGGTACAAACAGCATGAGGGAGTTACTATGACCGAGTACTTCCTGGCACATGTCATGATTTGTCAGAACTTAGATGGTATAACCGAAGGGTCTGATGTAGTAAGACTACTTTTAAGACATTTTCCGGACAGGGTGAGAGAAGCGGCCTGCATGCAAAAAGTTGGAACTATTCAGGAGATGGAGAACCTACTAGGCAGTTTTGATGCTTTAGGTAACCTTAGAAGTAGAACGGAGAATATTCAGAACTTTAGTCATCACAACGGAATGAGACATAACGGTAGTACACAGAATCACGAAGCTCGCAATCAGTTCAGACCTCAGCAGAACAGCAGGAGAGGAGCATCTGAATATAGGACAGGAAATTCCCAACGGAGGCCAGAGCAATGTACTAATGAGTCCAACGTCAATACACAAAGGGAACCTTTAAACTAACTAGAGGCTGTAATGTTAGGTCAGAATTCCAGCCTAGTAAGAAGGTAGCGAAGTGTCTTGCCATGAAAGTGTTACCATATGACCTCGATGTTAGAGACGATTTGTTGTATGAACCCGAGCAGAATAATGGAGATTCAAGTAATAAAGTAGTCAATCCCGTTGTTAAATTGAAAGTTTGGGGGGCGTGGGTTAAAGTTTTGATTGATTCTGGTAGCCAAATATCATGTATTAGTTCTCAGTGGTATGAGTCATTAGTGAAACAGGGTATTCAGTTGGAGGAAATGCCTGTTAAGTCTACTTTCATCATTACGGCTGTTGGAAAGAGGTCTAAGCAAATTTGTAAACAAGTAGCTGTCCCGATCTGTATTAATAATTTTATTAGCGTTCAGATATGTTTGGTAATTCCGCATTTAATATTTGATCTTATCTTGGGATCTGACTGGTTAACGTTAAAATTGGCTCAGTTAAATTACAATGATCTAGTGCTAAATTTGAGGTGGAATAATGAGGATATTAAGGTCAAGTTTGAGGAGGAAATTCAGAGGAAAACGGAAGTTAGTACAGTGTGGAGAATGAGAGAGGTTTCTAAAGTTAATGAAGAGGCTAGTGAGGGCCTGAAGTTGTGTCAGTTGTGGATTAATGAGGATAAAATATGTGGCTTGAATGAAGCCGTAAGTAGAAATGAGTTGAATGAAGTCCAGAAGGACAAGTTATTTGAAGTGTTATGTGAACACGTGGAGATTTTCTCCGAGAAACCTGGTGTTACCCATCTGTATGAACATTCTTTTTCTGTGCTGGATAAGACTCCATTCAGCGGACCGCGATATCCGATACCACACAAATATGCAAAAGCCGTAGAGGATCAAATTCAAGCTATGTTAGCAGACGATGTGATTGAATTATCAAACAGTCAATATGTTAATCCCTTAATTGTTGTGCCTAAGTCTGATGGATCAATACGTTTGTGTATTGATGGCAGGGAGATGAACCGACGTATTGGTGCTGATCAGTTGAGATCACAAACCATTGAAGAGTTGATACAGAATTTTCAGGGTAAGAGTTGGTTTTCTACGTTAGATCTCAGGAGTAGTTTTTGGCAGATACCTTTAAGATCAGAAGATAGGCCTCTTACTGCTTTCAGCTATAAGCATAGTTTGTACCAATTTAGGCGTGTTCCTTTTGGGACCCGTACGAGTTCGGCAGCTCTTATTCGCGCACTTAGTATTGCCTTGGGAGATGATACTGGAGATTATGCTACTATTTATATCGATGATTTGGTTATAGGATCTAGTACCTTTGAAGAGCACTTGGACCACTTGGAGAGGGTTTTTTCTAAATTAGAGTATGCTGGTTTTACTCTGAAACTTGACAAATGTGTTTTCAGTAGACGAGAGGTGACTTTTTTGGGGCACCGTGTATCGGCAATGGGAGTGACGCCTGAGAGCACAAGAATTGAAAAAATATTGAATACTACGACACCTAGAAATATTAAGGAGCTCAGATCGTATATTGGTGTATGTAATTTTTTTCAGACGATTTATAGTGAGGATAAGGTAACGAAGAAATTTTTTCTTTTATATCAAGGCCCGTATAAAGTACATAGAAAACTTGGACCCTGTGCTTACAAGTTAGCGGATGGCGAGAGCGTAATGAATGGTTCATATAACATTAGTAGTTTAAGGAGATACCTGTCGTGTGAGGTGGCTGAACCGGATTGTGAGATATAGGTCAGTAACTCGGGGAAGTTGCTACTTGTTATGTCAGACTACGAGCGGTATGTGTTTACGTCTCAATTGTGGTGGTATTTCCTAGTTGTGTTTGTAAACAAGGGAGATGTTTTGTGTGTAGCGGTATATTTACGCTCGTTCATTAACGATAGATCATCTGTTTTCCGTATGTGAGGCCATGAAATTAGATATATTATTTGTTTTCTGAGATGTTACATAAGGCTAATTAAAGCTGACGACGGCAAATAATTAATTTTCCCGTATGTGCATTTCTAACTTGCAATAATTTTACCGTGAGCTTAAATCACGTGTGTATTTGTGTGAAGTGTCTTACATCATGCTTCAAGATAAGGCTGAAACATTCGAAAGAGTGATAAAAGTGTAAATTGTTTGTATCATATGTTTTCCATTTTTTTTAATGTAAAAGATTGGAAGAGAACGTGTTACTGCTATCTAGCAAAGAATGTCGGAGAGATGGGGAGGAAAAGGACAGATAGACACTCGGCAGAGTTCGTAATCTGAATTGTATATATTATGTTATATTCTTTAGAATAATCTTGTTTTTTCTTACAAAAGTGAAAAGTTGCTTATGATGGGCATAATTTAGTGTCTAAACCTCAAGATGAACTGAAATAACAGACAGTCACAATGGTAAGCAGTCTAAGAGAGATATGGAAAGAGTGAGATATAATTAAGTGTATGAAAATAATGTCGCTCGTTATGGGCAGGTAATAGAGGTATTTCAAGTCAATGTGGGAGTAAGTGTATGAGTTCTCAACTCATGTAATATTTGTTAAGAACTCATGGGGGCGTATGTAACGTTCCAGACGTTACAGTGTAATTATGTTAATTTTATTATGTGTAATTAATTCAGGAATTTAACGTCATGATATTTATTTGGTATGTAATTGTATTATAATTCATGTTTAATCATTTGCTCACTATCATTTCATTACTTTGTAACTACGACTTATAAACGAGGGCTGAATATTCTAATATTCACTTAGATTCTTGCGACATTTGTTTAAAATTAACTTGCAGTAGATTTCCGCTATCTTGCCACATCACCGAGGAAGGAGAAAGGACTAATTTAGACACCAAGTTCTGAGAAATGCGAGCACGTGTTCACGCGTCCTAACGTAAGCTACCGTATTTCGACCAGAATTATTCGAACTGATCAACGCCTATATTTTCAAAGGAGCGTCATGTTGCCATGGATACTGATTGAAAGGACGAATAGAAGAACAGTTGATATCTTGTGTGGGACCCATCTACTCTAAAATCTAGAGTGGGGAGAGAAGTGTCATCTGATTGGACCACGTGTAGCGGCCTGTAATTAGCGCGAGAGAAGGTTATAAGAGGGCGTGTTGGAGCTCCTGGAGGGTCTCTCTACAACGTCTTATTCGCTTCTGCGAGTCTCTCTACATTATTCTACGATCTTCTACGAGGCTTCTACTTGATTTTCTACTTGATTCTGCGTCTCGATACTTAGAAATTCTGAATGAGGGGTGTATAGCCACTCTCATGAGGAAGTACGTACAGCACGGCTACAAGACCGGTTTGAACCAGGCTAAGTCAATAGATAGTTTTAATCTAGATAGAAATGAAACTTCAGAGAACATTATCAGTAAAGTTGGAAGGATTCTTAATTGAGTATCCTCTCCATATAACCCAAGGTGGTTCTTCTAACTGTGACATAGGGCTTATCTCCAATCTATGGGATAAAGCATAATAGGGAGTGTTAGTTTTGAAGTCATCTTCCAATTAGTGGTGGGTGCAATTTGCAAGGCAGGAATGGTACTGAGCTGCAGATGAAGAGATATCAAAGACGACCGGTGATGTTCCAGCTACAAGGAGGGAAGCTTTCCAAGGACCAGCAGAACAAGACGACATGGTGAGCAAGCGAGTTAAAGATATTGCAAGTTTTCGCGAAGTAGAGTCATTCAATTTTTTGTTAAATTCATTTTCGATGTTAAATTCAGTTCTCGTTAAACCGTCGTCATTTATATTAAATATAATAAATAGTATTTTTCTAGTTTACTTTAATCAAGTTTGCCTTAATTAGCCTTTTGATTTCTAATTCTCCTGCTTAATGATTAGTGTACTATCACCTCACCCCTGTGATAAGAGTCTGTCCAAGCTTGATTATAAATTTTATCTTTAAGTCCTCAACTTAAAGATTGGCGCCCTTTGCTTGCTTGGTTGCATTTCTCATTTGATGATTGTTCTCCGAGAGGGGAAGTCACATGTTGAAGAGCAGATTGACATTGTGCTAGATTATAATATAATTGAACCATCATGTAGTCCTAATTTAAATCCACTTGTAATTATACCTAAGAAAGATAACACGGTACGACTTTGCATTGATGCCAGATTAATGAATATGAGAACTGAAGCCGATCAGCAAAGGGCGGAGACAGTAGAGGAACTTATTCAACGATTTGAAGGTAGAAAATGGTTTTCCACTTTTGATTTGTCGTCATCTTTCTGGCAGATTCCACTTAGAGAAAGCGACCGCCCACTTACTGCTTTTGCGTACAAGAACTGCCTGTATCAGCTCGCCAGGGTGCCTATTGGAACCCGTACTTCATCCGCAGCGTTAATTAGGGCCATGAGTAAAGTATTAGGGAGGGACACGGATAGTTTTGTGACCATGTGCATAGACGACATTGTAATTGCATCCCACACGTTTGAGGAACACTTGAAACACTTACAGATCGTTCTACATAAAATCAGGGAAGGGGATTTACATTAAAACTGGGTAAATCGACATTGTGTTCACAACAGATTACATTTTTGGGACACACTGTATCTTAACAGGGGGAAAAACCGGAACAGACGAGATTAGTTAAGATAAACAACACTCCTACTCCACATAATATTAAACAATTGAAATCTTTTCTGGGAATGTGTAATTACTTTGGACGTTTTGTGGGTAAATATTCTGCGCTGTTAGAGCCGTTTCGTGAGCTATTGAAAGGAGGTGCGAAGTGGAAGTGGAGGAAAGAACATGATGAGGCTTTCCAGAAGTTGAAGGACGGATTTAATGAAGCAGTTATGTTGAGATATACAGTGCCAGATCGTGAATTTATTCTCATGACTGATGGTTCAGAAAAGGGAGTTGCTGGATGTTTATGTCAGAGAGATGATAACGGCAATTTAGGCATCGTTTCCTTGGCAAGTCGTGGGCTCAGTATGGCAGAAAAGAGATATACGATTACTAAGATTGAATTTCTTGCAATCATGTATTCATTAAGTAAGTTTGGAATGTATGTTTAGGTAATAAATTCGAGATATGGACTGACCATCAGGCCTTGGTGTTCTTAAATACTTACAAACTAACTAGTAACCGTATGACTCGTTGGATTTTAGCCATAAGTGAATATGATTTTAAGATACGCCATATTAAAGGTAAAGATACTGTTATGGCTGACTTTCACAGCAGGTATCTCCCTAAGGAGGAAAATACTGTCTCTTTGGAGCTGAAAGAAGGTATTTTGATTTGTGTTGGTTCTATGACTGATAATACAGCAGAAAGAGATAGACTTCGTTATCTTCTGGTCGAGCAGGAAAGAGAAGAAGAGTTGGTGGGACTGCTGACCTCGCTCAGAGATAAGGAACCAGGTACTGTTCTAGAGAGCGGTAAACTTACGTGTAAGTTATGTAATGGTTTTCTCACTAGGAAATGTTATTCTGGGCAGTTTAAAGTCTGTGTACCCAAAGCCCTGCAAGAGGCCATGATTTGGTGTTATCATAAGGAGCTGGGTCATTTTGGAGCAAATAAGGTCTTATATGCTATTCAGGGTAACTTTGTGTGGAGAAATGTGGGAAGGCACGTGAGGAAAATACTCACTATGTGTGATCTATGCCAACGCTCTAAGCACCCGACTAGAATTTTAGAGGGACCCAGGCAGGCTGTTGTTATTGCTGACACAACCGGGCAGCTTATTAGTGTTGATCTGTTCGGACCTTTAGTTAAATCCAGATATGGTTACCAATTTGAGTTGTCTTGATTGATGCCTTCAGCAAATATGTCAAGATGTACCCATTGAGGAAAACTACAGGGAGGGGTTGTCTCAAACAGGTCGTGGACAGATATATTCCTGAGTTCGGATGTCCCCTCAGAATATTGTCTGATCATGGCAGCCAGTTTATTTCGAAGATCTGGAATATCAAACTAAATGAACTGGGAATCAAAACTATATTTTCAACGGTACTGTGACCGTTCGTGTGGGACGCCTGGTTCGAAGATATTAATAAATTTCATAATGTGCTCAGCTAGAATTCAGTGGTTTACATGATCCTCCACTCAGGGCATGGCCCTTCGGAGAGAAAGCGGTCACATCCTATCAATAGTTAATCCGATAATGATCCAACATCTGTTCCAATACACTAAGTTCACTTAAATTAGGCATAAAGTGTGAATTGCAATGAGAAATTGAAGGATAATAACTTTAATTAAAATAAAATTAACTATAATCAGACAACTGGATAAGCAACGTAATAACAAATATACTAGCGCATTCAAGTCCTTCTTGAAAATTGTCAATCATTAAATTCAAATCTCAACATCGCACAACACTTTGATTCATTTAAATAATTATGAAATATAATGGAAATCAGCAGTTTAAGTCTCTTTTCCTTCATCTTGTTTGTTCATTCACTCACATTTATTAGCCGAACCTGTCCTCCCTGCTCTAACTTTTCCTTTCCTTTTGCTTCATTACAACCACCTAACTAAATAATAACTTGAATTTCCTAACGGCTCTTTGATAAACACCGAAAAACATTCCAAATACATAACAATAACATTATCATTCCATAATTAGGTAACTGCATGTCATCATCCAACCTACGGCATCGCATGGCTGCACCTGAAATCAAGTATTACCTACTGACATTTACAAGGAAATGATCAAATGCCAGAAAGTCTGCGTTGCATCTGCATCTCTCCAACCTGCTTAAAAACAACTCTACAGCACCAACTTACTACCTCAAGCAATGCTACAAGTGTTGATACACAGTACAGGTGTCAATAATCTCAAAATCCAACTAACGTTCGAATAGCTTGTTGAAGATCCTACTTATGTGTTCACTCAAAACATTCCGCTATTTATGTGATATTAAACTTAACTCATGTCAGCTCGTATGTCTAACCAATCTCTTCGTACGCATTCAATCAATGCTAAATAAATCGCTCATCTATCATACTCAAATATACGCGGCGGAAATACCTTTCAATAACACTATCCTAATCTACTGGTCATCTCGAAGAATTAATCTATTACCGCAATACACAATTCAATAAATCATTCACTAATAATACCCTCAACTATACCTTTAGATGACCCTACATATTTACGCTACACAATATACACCGCATAATGAAAACAGTCATCATTCCCTAAATAAACGAGCAAACGTCATTGAAGAGCTTCACTATTATTCATACAACCAACACTGAATCTGATTAAATAAACACATCACAACACTCCGCGGAATTATTTATATCAAAGGATCACCACATCTGTTATCTCACACACTGGTACATTGAAACTTACCTGTAACATTCATGATCACTCATTCACTTCACAGTTATTCTATAATACGGAAACAACGCCGGAAAGATCGCCTAACTCAAATATTTTCCGACGGTGAACGATATTCTAACATACGCAGACAACTAATACAACGTTAAACTAACACCGTTAACACGTTAGAATATTCAAGTTATTTCACTTTATATCACCTGTGTGATATTAAAAAAAATCTACGTCTACTATAAGCAGCTACTAGTAAAGCAAAAAGGGCAAGGTTCGTCTACTCATCTGGTCTTCACTTCATCGTAAGGGTATTGGTAGTCAGGTTATTTTTCCAGCCATCTCATCCACTTCGGCAGAGCACGGATCCACCAGGATCCTATCAGTTCACTCGAACATTTTCTCCATATAGCTTTCCTGGTTCACAAATGTAAGTAACATCTTTGGCTTCAACCTGAAACTCGTACAGAAATGATTAGAACGAATTCATACAGATTTACAAGTCCACTTTCAAAGATTAATACTGGCCTGTATAAATTAACGTCGTTTAGAGCTATTTTAAGCTTGTTAAATATTATTTAGCCCTCAACTTTACCAATCTTGGGTGTTTAAATTCGTACACAAGATCTGTGTTCACTACTTGCTTCTCGATCTTTTTCGTTATTCAAGAATTCACCTAAAAAAACAAAATTCTACCTTCATTATTTACAATAATAATAACAAGGTTGCTTTCCATGAACCAGAGGGCCACTATCTTAACTTCATTACATGTGATTTTGACATTTGAGGAACTCGTTATCACAGAGATTCACAAAGGAACACACGCTACTGTTGTTTATTCTTCTCCACATGAAGTACGTCACACCATACGCCTGTTAGATGGTTAGCTGCATATAATTCCCAGTCACTCCAATGCCTCTTAACGTCTCTAAGACTAGATATGATGTCTGGCCTTTCTTCTTCTCAGTTGTTACCGTAATTATTTATTGATACCCGCTTGTGACTAAGCTGTTCTTCATGTGGTCCGCTGTATACCACGGGGTTCTGAGCTTGATCTTCCGAATCTCGTCCATAAGATCTACCATAAATTTGCGAGTTGTGTCGACTCATATATTACGAACATATAAATTTGCCGTGCGTCGTCAATTTATCTTACTTCCATGCCGTCCACATGCATCTATTTAACTAATGACCTTCAATGACTCCCTGACATATAATTATACGTCATTGAAAGGTCATAGTACGTTGCCCACAAAGCAATATGGTTGAAAGAACGATGTGTGAAATAGGACGTATATTTAGGGCATATGTGCATGACAAACACAACTCGTGGTTTTCACAGTTGAGTAATGTCGAACGTTGGTGTAACATCACGTTGCACGAGTCCACTGGATTTACGCCCTATGAAATTCATCACGGCAGGAAACCTGATGAAATTGCGAGTATGTTAGGCTTGGACTTGGGAGAGGAGAAAACTAAGGATTTTTATATCCAGCTGGCTAGGGAGAATTTAAAGAAAGCAGGAGATAAACGAATTCGCCAGCAGAAGAAGACTCTGTTGGATGAATTTGAGCTTGGTGCAAGGTTTTACTCAGGGTGCCACTGCAGAAGCTGGTCAATTTTCTAAGTGTTTCTTGTTATATCAGGAATATTTCACCGTAGTGAAACGGATTGGGAAATTGCTTATTCATTAAAAGACAAAGAAGGAAAGATCGTAGGCACATACGATATAAGAAATCTTAAGAAATATATCCTGTGAGTTTGTTGATTAATTCTCATTAATATGTTAAATCACCATGTTTTATGAAGCTGGCATTGCGAACAGGACTTCAGTGAAATTAGCGTGTGTTGTGATATTAAGTGAAGCACGGCAGTGCAATAAACTCCAGTGTTTGGAGAAAGTGTATACAATGAAATATCTACGAGAATTACTTTTGGACACTAAATGAACGTTTGGAACGACCAAAGTGAAAAAGGAATGTAAACTCTATATGTAAATAATACTGTATAATCAAAGTGAAAATCCCGGTCTAGAGAGCCAAGAATAACGGCCGAGAGGATTAGTCGTGCTGACCACATGACATCTCGTAATCTGCAGGCCTTCAGGCTGAGCAGCGGTCGCTTGGCAGGCCAAGGCCCTTCAAGGGCTGTAGCGCCATGGGTTTTTTAATCAAGTGAAAATGATATTTGATCTATGTTTTATGTGTGTAACAATGAACACCCAGATGGATGATTCAATGTATCCAATTTGTAAAGGGCATTTTATACATGTATCTATAGTGTACCCGATTTTAGGTGATAATGTTAATATGCCATGAATCAATCGATTCATTTAATCGATTATTTCATGAGGGAGGCGTTCTGTAACCGTACAACAGAGTTACAGATTTCATTCAGCAATTATTATTATTATCATGAATTAACCCGATTCATTAGATTTTATACTCTGATTTCCATCATTTAGACTGTAATAATTAGGTATCACGCATATTATAGTATTTAATCATTGGATAAGGAAATTTTGTTTGTAATAATTCTGTATATTAATAAGTGAGATTTGTTGGTTTCAAACAGTCATACTGTAACTTGTAACTCTGGCCAGATGAGCTGCATATTATTTTGCAATCGAGGCTATGTTTAACCGAGACTATTGAGCAAGTAGGTTTTCCGCTGACATGTGCAGGGTAATCATCGGTAGTCCGCGTGGGCAAGCTAATACGACACATGACTGATGATATCAGTGCTTGGGCACGTGATTTGACCGAGTGTCTGCATTCGCCAGCTACCGTATGTTGAGGTGGAAGGGATGACCAGATAGTAGGGAGATGTGTGGTCATTACGAGTTGATAAAAGTAGAGGTAAGAATAGTTGGCCCGTCTAGGGAAGAGTGATGGTCAGTGATTTAGGAAGAAGTGGTTAGATGTCTCAGAGTGGTGGTGAGAGCTAAGAAGTGAAGGAAGCAGTGCTAAGAGGTATTTTTCAAGAGGTCTTAGAATCGTCGAAGAGGTCTACGAGCGGTGGTTGTATCTGAGTAGAGACTGGTACTATGCTGATAGTAAAACATCATTTACTTGTGAGGATGGACTTCACAATGTGTTTCAATAATATTTTTCAATTTCTTACAATCTATTGAGACGACGTAACCCCATTGGAGGTCACTACAGTACACTCGGGAAGGAAATGTAGGTCAACTCCAGGTTACATAATATGATAAGATTACAGCAGACTACTTCTGACTTCAACTCAGTGGTTTTTCCAGGAATTTCAAGTTCAACAGTGGTGTGTGCTGCCATCAGGTAATTACAGAATCCGACATGTTATGCTTCAATAACATGAAGAAGAATGTAATCAGCGGCGATATCATATTTCACTTCAAGTTCATGCCAATAGCTTTTATTTAGATTAAATTTCCTTTTTGATTGTAACAACAAATCGCACTGGGTACATATCTGTTTGTTAAATTAAAATACAGCAATGCTTGTTCATTGTGACGTAAATTATAGTCATAAACTCAGTTTTATTTGAATTATAATATGTGATTCTATTTCCAAGTACAATCCTCAATTGTGGAAATGCAACCGTAATCTACCATTGTCCTGATTCATATTCCTGTATATTGCCAGATGAGTGAGTTCATCACCTCACGCCTTGAGATAATTGAGATAAGAGGCATGATCTCTAAATTTTGTTGTTTCTTGCAACAAATGGCGCTCAACAAATGTAATGTATATTGTGTGAAGGAGATTAATGTGTTAGAGTAGTGGTAGGAGTAGTCACAAGCTATCAAATGCTCATTTACATTTAATTATCATATTATTTACAAATGTTTACACTGAACGATATGATGCTATCATGCCAATGAAACGAAAGGGGTACTTATTTTATCGGCGAGTGATGCTTGAGAGTCCTCGTGTCAGCTTAGCAAGTCATCTCGACGACTCCAATTGCAGATGAGTTGTGGTCCAAAGCCACTTCCTGGAATTCCATCTTAGATGATGTGACGCTGGTGATCCTGAAAACACATACACTCGATTAGTCAAGCGGTCGACACTGTCCTGTTAGACACGTGAGCGCGCAGTAATGACACTGTTCGCCGCGCACCCGTGACATTTCCTTGTTCGAGTCCCTAACGTCGCGAACATACATTGGTGACAATCTGTTACTCAGATATTATTGACTCGTAATCACACCCGTTTCCTTTCAATTTTACGGAATATTAGCTAATAAGTTTCTGGTTTCGTAACTCGGCGCGTTTAATGTAGTGCTAAGGGGTCCCACCAGTTCGTGGCGTCTAACGAAGTTTGGCATACAACAACGCGTACTGTTCACTATTAGCGAGCTACTTATTAATATCATGGATATTTTCTTGAAAAGTCAAATCATTCGCGCACTACCGCGCCTCAAATATGAAAATTTGTACACACCTTCACAAGATGATCTAGTACGACATTTTTACTTGCCAGGACTATTCATTTCAGCACTCATCGCCGCTTGAATTCCAACCTCGCACTTCAGAGACCTCGGCACCGACACGTGTTTATTTAGATCACACATCACACTCTTACCCAATCTGTAGTAAAATATTCATCTGCCCACAAACTTATATACTGTGTCAGCTAAGGTACGTTTGAACGTAAAACGTTGGCGACAATTCAAATCGGACTAAGTTCGGATACGTTAATTTACACACGTTAAACCTAATCCGACCATGGACGGATATTTGAAAGAATGTGTTAAGAGTCGAAGCTGGGAGTGAATGTGTTACAAGATGCTATATGATCAAGTATTGCCTTTTTGGCATAGTCTTACATCTTGCGAGATCTGTTATTGTGTTTGCCCTTTGGTATTCCGGCGCTGAACCAGGTACCTTCTTTGGAGCCTGAATTGTCAATACCCTCGCCACTGTAATGCAATGCCATGTAGACTCATGAAGCCTATTCTGCCCACTTCTACTTCTTTGTAGCCATCCTCTTGTCCCACTCTAACTCTGTAGTGAAACGAGCAGTCGTGGAAATTGGCCTCCTTCAACTTCAGGTCCCTCTCAGTATGTTCGTTTAATAAGAAAAATAGTATTGCGAAGAGCAACATGCGCTGATTGCTTCTTCTAGTTACCTAGTGCATCGAGCTGTATAATCAGAACTGACCTCACATCTGGAGAAACGTTCCGAACACGCCGGTGAGTGTTACGATACATCCCTAGTTTGAGCCTGTTTTGAATGTTGAGGCACGTACAGTATATTTTCAATCACGTCCCTCACTGTTCCTAATGACTGTTTTCTTCGATGATTGTGATCCAGACGGTTTGCATCCATAATATTGTGACGAATTGTCTTCACACTTCTCATCCAGAAACTGTTGATGTCATAATGTTAGAATTTAGCTCATTTAACTCAATAATACGAGTTGTACTGTTTGTTACCTATCATACTGTAGAAGAGTAGAGAACAACTTTTTTAAAAATCTGCTTTACGTCGCACCGACATAGATAGGTCTTATGGCGACGATGGAATAGAAAAGGGAAGGAAGCGGCAGTGGCCTTAATTAAGGTACAGCCCCTGCATTTGCTTTGTGTGAAAATGGGAAACCATGGAAAACCATCCTAAGAGCTGCCGACAGTAGGGTTCGAAACCCACTGTCTCCCGAATGCAATCTCACTGCTTCGCGCCCCTAACCGAATGGCCTACTCGCTCGGTAGAGAACTGTAATAATAATGTATATTTGACAGCAATGTAAGTTGTGTAATAAAACAGTCCTCACGTGCAAACATGGACAGAAAACTGAATTAATGATCAGGGTAAACTATTTCTTCGCTTGAAGTGCTGTGGATTAGCTGATTTTTCCATTCAACAATGAATCTTCAAACTGTGCTAACTTAGTGGATTGGAATATTTTCACTTTTGGAATTGGTTAGGTTGTAGTACTCCAAAGGGACTAACAGTAGGGGCTGAAATCCCAATGGCTTTCAAGGTTGACGTTTTTCCTTTCCTTGTAGCAACATATTAAATTTCTTTTCGAGTTTATCCCACTTGGCTGCTTTGTAGTTTAGCCTTCGCTTGGGATTAAGTTCATATCCTTCCGGGTTCGCATCCAGTGTCAATACCGCTGGCTAGTGTCATACATAGTTAATTGAATACCTTTATGCTGTGTTGTAGAATGAGATGAGTGAGTAGGGCAATGACTAGTACATGAGATATTTGCCCTCTCGGTGCTAGAAAGGTGGGTTCTTTGGGTGCTGCTACCACACATTCATTATGAGCTATCATGAATTTATATAGCGTAGTGCCTTGCTTGTAAGGCCATAGAGAGCCCTAGCTTTCGAGTTTAGAGCTGAGGTCCCCTCCCATAATTGTGTTTCTGGCTAACCCTAGGAGTACCTCGATGTCGCCTGTGTTAACAGTCTTCGTAGATGAGATAGGGGGGGGGGGAGTATCTGCGGATTCCGCGTGCATCTGTCTTGACAAGTTCTGGGAGTTTATGTTCCATGTTTTTCAGATCCTTTCTCACCAGAATTGCCATGCCCCCTTTAAGTGTTACACTGTCGCTCCTGTGCACCTTGTAATATATTGTTGCAAATTTGGTGCAGTGGGGGGGGGGGGGGGAGACGGAAGTCTCCGTGATCAGCGAAACATGTATCGAATGCTTCACAAGGAAGGCTTTGAGTTCTATTTTATTGCTTCTTATGCCTTCACAATTTCATATTAAAACTTGAAGCCCGTATGTTGTTTGTATACTAGCTGTGTTATATGCAGTCATTTCAGGATTTGAATATAAATGTTTCTATGAAATCTATTATGATCTCGAACCACCGGAGGCCCTCATCCTCAGCCAAGATTTTCGTAAGCAGACAAATTTAATGATTTTAATGAAGTAAAATTGTCAGAGTCCTTCTCTGTGGTGTAGTGGTTAGCGTGATTAGCTGCCACCCCCGGTGGCCCGGGTTCGATTCCCGGCTCTGCCACGAAATTTGAAAAGTGGTACGAGGGCTGGAACGGGGTCCACTCAGCCTCGGGAGGTCAACTGAGTAGAGGTGGGTTCGATTCCCACCTCAGCCATCCTGGAAGTGGTTTTCCGTGGTTTCCCACTTCTCCTCCAGGCGAATGCCGGGATGGTACCTAACTTAAGGCCACGGCCGCTTCCTTCCCTCTTCCTTGCCTATCCCTTCCAATCTTCCCATCCCTCCACAAGGCCCCTGTTCAGCATAGCAGGTGAGGCCGCCTGGGCGAAGTACTGGTCATACTCCCCAGTTGTATCCCCCGACCAAAAGTCTGAAGCTCCAGGACACTGCTCTTGAGGCGGTAGAGGTGGGATCCCTCGCTAAGTCCGAGGGAAAAACCGAACCTGGAGGGTAAACAGATGATGATGATGATGAAAATTGTCAGAATTTCCGGCACCAAGCTGACCTTTCAATAACAAATTCCGCATTTTGAAAGCCTTAATTCTATCACACATGGTGCTAATCAATGTGTTCCTTCCTTGCAATGAAATATTTAAAGCATTCAAATAAGACGTTATGTCAGCCAAGAAAGCGAGGACAGGTAGCCATTGTTAATTCCGGAAAGTTGGTTGTGGAGAACCTTTCATCTCCATGAACAGAGAAATTTCTGCAATTATTGCAAAGAAGGTTGCTAGCACATTCGCGCAACTTAACCAACGCACAATACAACAAAACGGAATGTCGTTACATTCCGCCCCGAGATCTTTTAAAAATTCTTTGAACTGCCGAGGGTTGAAACATTGCTTTCTGCAGAAATTTACACATTTTGACACAGTGTCCATAACAGATTTAAATTTGCGAAAGTTTTTCGCACATAATTGTTCGTAATGTAAAACAATGTACTGCGTGGACTAGGTGGGGAAGGAGGGGGACGGTGCTACTCAGTGCAGCGCTGGTGCGCCCCAGCACTAAGTGCTCGAGTTGGAAAGGCCTGCCCTAAACCGTGGTAATATAACGAGATGTGTGTTCACGGGCTAGAAGACAGCAGGAATCGTGAGCGCCACTATCAATTCATTATGGGTACCTCGAATGAACCCGTAAAACGAGTACAGATACGAAGAATACGTACTTTAAAACAGGAGGTGGACGCACACACCGCAAGCACGGTACTGTACAGGCTGGAAGTGGGCGCCATAGCTCGTGTGTCGCAGTAGGTCACAAGACAAGCGGGTTGGGAGATACGTGATAGTGAACAGTGCTCGAAGCAGGAGGTTCGAATCCCACGTAAGAACTTTTTTTAACATCCAATTGCCTGGGACGTGGTGAGGTTGCAAACTTCATAGCTTCCAAGTACTGATTTGTTTATTTGACCCTGTAAAAGACCGTATGTATCGTTGCAGTGGGTATGGTGCTGAGTTGGACGAGGATGTGGAGATGGTGGTCTTTGGCCAGTTAGCTACGTCGTACATGTTCTAAGCTTCGTAGACCACAGGTAGGGCAAAGTATGCCCCATTGGAACGATAACAGCATGCGATGGCGGTTAAGTATGTAGCTACGCGAAATCCTCTTCTTCGAAGTAATTCACAACACAAAGTTTATTCACTGCCTCGAGATGTATTCCAGCGACGAGTACGTGGATATGTTACTTATCTATGGAGAAGCTAGACAGAATGCATACCAGGCACAACGACTGTACCAAGAACGCCATCCAGATAGACAACAGCCGACGGGCATCACATTTTGGGATGTGGAAAGACGCCTGCGGGGTACTGCATGCCTGGGAAGGACACGGCCTCTTCGAGATCATCCCGTGACGTCTGCTGACAATGAAGAGGTGTTTGACGCTATCCGGCGTAACCCTCACACTAGCACACGGTCCACTGTACAAGAGACGAACGAAGCCGAACGTCTGTTATGCGGATATTGCATACCTACCGGTTTCACCTGTACCATCTGCACTTACACCAGAAGCTCCATGGTCATGATTTCGATACCCGGGTGACGTTCTGTAAGTGGATCCTATAGCATAAGGACACTGATCCTGCTTTTCTAGTGACTATCTTATTTACGGACGAAGCGCGATTCCACAACAATGGAACCGTTAATCGCCATAATATGCATTTCTGGAGTGTGGATAATCCCCATTGGGTGCGACAGACAGTTTTTCAGTACAGTGGGGCATGAATGTAAGGTGTGGAATCATGGGTGAACACCTCATCGGTTCCCATTTCTTTGAGGGCCATCTGACCAACCAACGCTACCTGCGGCTTTTACAAGATGAACTACCGCCAATTTTGGAACATGTGCCACTCCTTGACCGCTGCAAGACGTGGTTTCAACATGACGGAGCTCCACAGCACGCGGCGGTGGTCGTCCGGAACCACCTTCGTGCGACGTATCACGATAACCGGATAGAAAGAGGAGGACCTGTGCCCTGGTCCGCCAGATCGGCCGATCTTATGCCCCAGGATTTTTTTCTGTGGGGCCATGTAAAACAACTGGTGTATGCACAGGAGCCGTTAGTCCTTGTCACCTTAGATCCGTTTCGCCAGAGATGTTGTAAAGGTACAGGCGGTCCTTACAACATCGCGCGCAGCTCTGTATCGACTACGGAGGTCGTCAGTTTGAGCAGGTGCTGTGTTAAACGACGTGGATAACTGAAATTCTGTCAAATGTTTCCTAGCCTCTATCAACTCAGCTCCATTCCAACTGCCCTTGTCAGGACCAAATAAATAAATCGGTCTGGGAAAAATACCGGTATTAAGTATACAACCTTGCCACATCCCAGGAAACTGGCTTTAAAAAATACTTGCGTGGGACTCCAACATTCTAACCCTCAATTATCACACAACCTACCGCGCACTAGCAATGTGAGCTACGGCGCCCACTTCCCAGTCTATACAGTGCCGAGTTTCCGGACTGTGCGTCCACCTCCTGTTTTAAAATACGTGTTCTTCGTATCCGTACTCGTTTTACGTGTTCGTTTGAGGTACCTATAATGAATTAATAGTGGCGCTCACGATTCCTGCTGTATTCTAGCCCGTAAACACGAATCTCGTCATATTACCTCGGTTTATGGACAGGGACCGATGTCTTTCAGAATTGTAGTAAATGGGAACGGATGCATAAAAATGGATCGCAAGGCGCTGGTCGCCCACCTGGTATATCAGTGGCGGCTCGTGCTGAATTATATTTGTGGTTCTGCTCTGTGACTTGTGCTGGACAAAGCGGAGGCGGAACAGGTTTTTCTCCGGGTACTCTGGTTTTCCCTGTCATATTTCATTCCAGCAACGCTCTCCAATATAATTTCATTTCATCTGCCAATCGTTAATCCTTGCCCTAAAGGAGTGCGACAGGCTTTGGCAGCTGGCACAATTCCTATCCTCGCCGCCAGATTGGGGCTTCATTTATTCCATTCCTGACCCGGTCGAATGACTGGAAACAGGCTGTGGATTTTTTTCCGCTTTGTGACACCCAGTCTATTGGAGTAAGTGAAACAGACAAATCTAAATTCGTACTGCATACGGGACGTGCCAACTGAGTGCGTGTGCATTCATCCTCCAATCCCGCAGAAACGCCTTATTTCATGTCCTATCAACTTTTAAGTTCCCGGAAATGTACAGAAAATAATACAGGTAAACATACGTCTAAATACGTAAGACCCCGATTTCGATCGACATCGGTGATATAAATAACTGACTTGTACAAAACAACAATGGAAACAGTACAACAAAAGTCTTTCTTCCTTCTTCTTCTTCTTCTTCTTCTTCTTCTTCTTTATCTGTTTACCCTCCACGGTCGATTTTCCCCTCGGACTCAGCGAAGGATCCCACCTCTACCGCCCCAAGGGCAGTGTCCTGGATCTTCAGACTCTGGGTCGGGGGATACCACTGGGGAGGATGACCAGTACCTCGCCCAGGCGTCCTCACCTGCCATGCTGCGGGGGATGGGAAGTTTGATAGGTATAGACAAGGAAGAGGGAAGGAAGCGGCCGTGTCCTTCAGTTAAGTACCATCCCGGCATTTGTCTGGAGGAGAAGTGGGAACCACGGAAAACCACTTCCAGGATGGCTGAGGTGGGAATCGAACCCACCTCTATTCATTTCACCTCGCGAGGCTGAGTGGACCCCGTTCCAGCCCTCGTACCACTTTTCAAATTTCGTGGCAGGGCCGGGAATCGAACTGGGGCCTCCGGGGGTGGCAGCTAATTATATTAAATCTCGTCATCACCTTATTATCAATTACCTTAATCCTAATAATTTCATCAATTTGAGATCCATATTTTAGAAATACATTTACCAAAAGTATGGATCTTATACCTATTGACCTAATATCCAGTTTCTTAAACACAGAAGCTACACCTCATGTAATTAAACTTTATAATCCACAGAGGCGGACAAGTCTTTCTTCCACTAATCGAAGAAAATGTTGACCTGGTATCGAGACACTCATATTTACGGAGGTTACGAGAGCTGCATACATCATTTGGAACTGGCTTTCTTAATGGAGAGGGAACATTATATGATGGTACTAACGTTCCTGTTTTTGTTTTCATTACTACCGTACTCCGAAGAATTCATTATGATTACGGAGAAACATATTCATGATTACTTGTAGAATGTTCATTCAGTTTCTGATACAATTAATTTTTCAGCTTGGCTTATCTTGCAACCTGTATTACGAAGGGTGATAGACTACCTATTAGAACCTTTGCTACCGAGCTCGATAGCTGCAGTCACTTAAGTGCGGTCAGTATCCAGTAATCGGGAGATAGTGGGTTCGAGCCCCACTGTCGGCAGCCCTGAAGATGGTTTTCCGTGGTTTCCCATTTTCACACCAGGCAAATGCCGGGGCTGTACCTTAATTAAGACCACGGCCGCTTCCTTCCACTTCCTAGGCCTTTCCTATCCCATCGTCGCCATAAGACATATCTGTGTCGGTGCGACGTAAAGCAAATAGCTAGAACCTTTGCTGAAAGGAGGTCAGTTTAAACCCTTAATATAATTTTCGATCACAGTGTTCTCCCAGTGTAACAACATTTCAATACAAATCGTCAAGCCAGGTCTTTCCTTTCGCATGCATCAAGGCATGGTCGTCCCAAAGAGGGTGATAGTCCAAGAGAGGAGAGGATGTGATTTACAGCCGCGTTTGGGGATGAGGTGTCAACGATTCGAAAAATAGGTATGTCTCAGTCATAGAGTTAGTAAAATATATGTTTCAAAACAGCGATGGCATTAATTTGTCTACTTAGCCCCACAAACTCGCCAATGATTTTTGGCCTAAAAACTCGATCATTAGATTCATACTAGAAAGAATGTTTTCGGTCGTTGGATAGAATTATGCTTGAAGTCATGGCTATTTACACAAAAGATAGGTATATATAGGCCTAAATACCCCCCATCTTAAAATACGTTGTTTGAAGACTTAACACGAACAGCAAATTGATTTTGTGTTATTTATTCGCAACTGAGCACCATCCATTTTATTCACGCATTTCGCATGTATTTAAGCTATTTGGGCTTTCTATCTACAGGACAGGAGCATCACAACTATATTGTAGTATCTGAGAATGTTTACATGTATGAATATTAAACCATATCAATATCCACACAGTTTTAAAAGATTTCTATTTATATTAGTTAGTACCGAGGAGCGAGCTGTTTGCCAACATACTCCGCTCGCTGCAGTGATTCCCTCGCAAACGGTGGCGCTGTAGTGCTGTGTTCATTGCGGACACCTCATTAGGTCTCGATTACGGACACCAAATATTTGGGAAGAGCGCCAGATCATTCCAGGGTTTTCCACCCCTCTTTCACTAGTGTTACCAATCCAGTTCTGCTCTAGTTGTCATACAGAACGTTAGCTCTGTCACTGCGATGAGTTTTTACTTCGTTTGCTTGTTTCTGCTCATTAATCGTTGTACTATTATGGAATTTATTGAGACTGAGAAAGGTAAGCTATGTGCCTTATTGAATCGTTACAGTTACGGAAAGTTCAGAATTAGTAAAAATGGTGTTACCACAGGATTTTTTGAAGGAGAAAACGGAGAAATGCAAAGGAAAATGATTTACTAGAGGTATGTAACAGAACTTAATCCTAACAGATTTAAATAATTTTCATACGTATACCTCTCTATTAAGTTTCAATTCTGATTCATTTAAACTTTAGTTACAAATATATTTAAATACATTATATTTACTATTTGTGATCCAATTTCATTTTTTCCAGATTGACAAATTTAAAGTCTCTCTGCACATGTTATAAAGCATGCAGAAAAGTTTTTAACTTAATTTAGTCGTACTTATTAGCAGCCAGAGTAATTGCTTTTATTATTATATATTTGTTATTCTTACTTTTATTATTAACTAGCAATTACCCGCGGCTTCGCTCGCGTGGATTTCGTAATTTAATCAAAGAAATTGTTCCTCGCCATTGTACTAAGACATTATCGGAAAATTCCTAAAGTATAAAAACTCACACAAAAAGTGAGTTTCATTTACCCCAGAAATTATCTGTAAACCATGTTTGTGGCATAACCTTTTGGGGCTAAGACAACCATGCGACATGTGAGAAACAGTCTTCTCTCAAGTCGAAAAAAATGCATGTTTCTTTAGTTTTAAAGTAGATTCCAAATACCTGTTCCTACATCGGTAACATCTTCAGTTTTGAGATATATATAAGTATCCCCATAAAAAAGAACTCAACCCCTTGATCAGTCCTTCCCCAAACCCAACCTCATCTAAGTGTATTTTCCGAAAACAAAAATACATGATCATTTATTTTTAAAGGAGATTCCAAATACCAAATTTCACGTCAGTAACATCTTCAGTTTTTAAGATATAAGTATCCTCATAAAAAACGATTCAACTATTTTTCACTTCTTTTCACCCCCCGTTAAGTGCCTTCTCCGAAAACAAAAAGGTACATGTTCCTGTATTTTTAAAGGACTTTCCAAATATCAAGTTTCTTGTCCTTATCGTGTTAAGTTTTTGACATATAATGTAGATATACCGGTACTCATTTTAAATATTCACCCGCTTTTCCAATTCTTTCCAGCCCCATAACTGGATATTCCGAAAACAAAAAATACGTGTTTCATTACTTTTAAGGAGATTCCAAATACCAGTTTTCATGTCTGTACGTCTGTAACACCTTCAGTTTTTCAGATAAATGTATAATCATAAAAATAATTCAAATTCTTATTCTTCTTCTTCACTTCTTTCCACCCCTCTTCCACCTTAAGTGGACTTTACGAAAATAAAAAATACTTGTTTCTTTATTTTGAAAAGAAATTCAAAAAACCAACTTTCACATCTTTAAAGGCTACAGTTTTTAAGATAAAGTATCCTCATAAACATATTTCAACTCCTTATTTACTTATTATGAACTCCACAGCCCTTACGTCGATTTTCCGAAAAAAAAAATGCGTGGTTCTTCATTTTAAAGGAGATTCCAAATACTCATTTTCACGTCTGTAACATCTTCAGTTTTTGAGATATAAGTATCCTCATAAAAATAATTCAACTCCTTTTTCACCCCAGCCCGTTAAGTTGATTTCCCCCCCCTCTCCAAAAATGCGTATTTCTTTATTTTTAAGATGATTTCAAATACAAATTTTCACGTGTGCAAACTTAAGTTTTTCCAAAAAAAATAAATTTGTTCACTTCCTTTCACCCTCCCCCTTAAGTGAATTTTCTGAAAACCAAATATACTTATTTCCTTATATTTAAAGGTGCTTCCGAATGCCATTTATCACGACTGTAACATCTTCAGTTTTGAGATATATGTACCCTCATAAAAAGGAATTAATCTCCTTTCCCACCGCCCCCGCCCCAAGTTGATTCCCCCATAAATTTGTTCACTTCCTTTCACCCTCCCCCTTAAGTGAATTTCCCGAAAACTAGAAATATTTATTTCCTTATTTATAAAGGAGCTACCAAATGCCAATTATCACGACTGTAACATCTTCAGTTTTGAGGTAGCCTTTTCAGTCCCGTACCTGTTAATGCATTCCATGTGTTATATTTTGGTTAAATAATTTTAAAAGAATCACCATAGAAAATTAGTGTGTTTCACTAAGTTGTTTTATGCGTGTAGCATATATGCTACATCAGGATTCAGAGATGACATTACTACCATTATTACTTTTTCCTTAAATTATTTTGTATTATTGTATGTAGACAAACCACATGTAGAGCATATGCTACATACGGACTGAGGAGGATATATGTAATAAAGGAATTAAACTCCTTTTCCACCACCCCCACCCCAAGTTGATTTCCCCCAAAAAATGCGTGTTTCTTTGTTTTTAAAGGAGATTACATATACTAATTTTCACGTCTGTAACATCTTCAGTTTTTGACATATAAGTAGTCTCATTTTCTCCCCACCCAAGAAATGCGTGTTTCTTTATTTTTAAAGGAGATTCCAAATACCAGTTTCCACGTCTGAAACCTTAGTTTTGAAATATCATTTTCTCCAGAAAAAGAATTCAATTCTTTTACTTCCTTTCACACTCCCCACTCAAGTGAATTTTCCAAAAACAAACAGTACCCGTTTCTTTAAAAGAGCTTCCAAATACGAATTATCATGACTGTAACATCTCAGTTTTTGACATATATGTATCCTCGTAAAAGGGATTCATCACCGTTTTCCTCCCCGCCCCATACCAAGTTGATTCTCCCACCAAATGCGTGTTTCTTTACTTTTAAAGGAGATTCAAAATACCAATTTTCACGTCTGCAACATGTTAAGTTATTGAGATATACTGTAGATACGCTAATTTTAAAAATTAACCCCCTTTTTCAGTTCCCCTAAAGTAGATTATCCGAAAAAATATTAGATTTTTACCATTACAGAAAATTGCAAATAACAGTTTTCAAATCTGTTATATGTTACGCGTCTGAGATAATTTGTAGATATATTCATTTTAAAAATTCACCCCGTTTGTCACTCCTGTTCATTCCTTATTCATCGGATTATCGAAAAACACAAAAATACGTGTTTCTTTATTTTGAAAGGAGATTTCAAATTTTAATTTTCATGTCTGTAAAATCTTTAGTTTTTGAGATACGAGTCTCCTCATAAAAGGTGTTCAACTCCTACTCCCCATTTTTTCACCCCCCCCCCCCCATTATTGGGATTATCTGAAAACAAAAACATACGTGTTTCTCTACTTTTAAGGAAAATTCCAAATACTAATTTTTACGTCTGTAAACTTTTAAGTTTTTGAGATATACATATCGTCATTTTAAAAATTATCCCCCTTTTTCACCCCCTTAGCGAAGGCATATCCAAAAATCCTCCCTTAGCGAGCACCTACGTGTTAATATGAATGTATCCCCAAAATGTAATTTCTTTATGTCCAGTAGTTTTGGCTGGGCGATGATGAATCAGTCAGTGAGGACAAGTTATTTTATATACATAGATAGAGACGGGGATTTGCCTGTTTGCCTATTTTATTCCTGTGTTCAGAAACGTACGCTTTTGATATATAAATCCGTTTTAGCGCCTTTCTAGTTATATTTCGTTGGTTTTATTGTGCCTATAAGTGCCTATTTCAGGGGTTTGTGCCTATATGGAGTATAATATCCTAGTTGATGCGTTTTGACTGTAATTTAGAAAAGCCGATTTTTTTCCTGTGCATTATATTGTAGCTAGTGTGCCCGACAGAATTATCTTCTCTTTTCTCAACACCTGTTTACCACACGAACAAAAATGGGAACTCTCAGAAGTCACCAGAAACAGTTGTAGGGGAAATTTCCATCAGGAGAAACAAGGAACAATTTGACCTCGATCCAACCTCCTAAGACATATGCGAGAACCAGTGAACGTCGAACTACTGTATGTTGCACAACTTACATGCCCTGTACCTCCCTTTCGATGCGAACTGTTGTACGCGTACGCTTTATGTTCAGAACGTGTTGTGATTTGCTGTGAAGAAGAAGAAAAGGAAGAAGTATGTTTGCGGCAATGCCCAAAGAAAAATCGTCGAAGTCCTACTGGCTGAAGCCGTGGATCAAAGGGGATCCCAATTTCACTGCGGATGGAAGGGTAGTCTGTCAAGCTTGCTGTAATGAGGTAAGTTTGTTTGTTCCTTTTATCATTTTTGTGGTTGAGAGTTACGATCGCATTTCATTCTAGCATTTATAGGCCTAATAATGTATGTATTGTGGCAAGTTGTTTTGTTGCAATGCTGTATTAGTCGGGAACTTGCAATAATTTATATTGCTAAAATGTAAATTATCATTAAATTATTGAACAAGGAGTTAGAACGCCGGTGGTCTCTTGTCACGGAATGGTTGAAAATTAAATCGGTATTTTGAACTGTGATTCATTTCCTGTGAAAATAGAGATTTAAAACTGAAATGCAATTTTTAAAACTCCCTTTAAAAAATCGCTAAGCCTTCGCGAGACATAGGTTGCAGATCCAATGTAGCCCGGCTAGGACGATGCCACAGCGTGTTTTACAAGGTTGCCAAGACTATCTTTACAAGACCAGGCCAGTGAAGGGACCGTTGGTCTGGGTTGGTGAGGTCCGGTTAGTAACCGTTGTGCTGTGCTTGGAGGGGAGGGGGGAAGCAAAGAGAGTCTGAGGGGCGTAAGCTCCCAGGTTAGCGCCACGAAGTCGCCAACAAGCCTCTAGCATCCCCTCTAGAGTCTTGCTAAATTGTGACAAAAATAACGTTACAGGCACATGCCACGACAATTTCAAATTACGCGCTTTTTAATTTTCAGCCGGGCTGAGTGGCTCAGACGGTTGAGGCACTGGCCTTCTGACCCCAACTTGGCAGGTTCGATCCTGGCTCAGTCCGGTGGTATTTGAAGATGCTCGACTACGTCAGCCTCGTGTCGGTAGATTTACTGCCACGTAAAAACCTCCTGCGGGACATAATTCCGACACCTCGGCATCTCCGAAAACCGTAAAAGTAGTTAGTGGGATGTAATGCATGTAACATTATTTATTTAATTTTCAACGAGGGTGGCGGCCTTGTGGGCAAACATGATGCAGGATCTATTGCAGGCAACAGAAACTAGTCTTCATGGGAGCTGACCTGGCTGACCAAAGCCGGCAAATAGCAACAAATAAAATGTTGACAAATCTGAGATTTATAGTGCCTCCGTTTTCATTCTTCTATATAAGTAAGAATACTGCTAGGGGCAGATGGGTGGGTCCTTGACAAGCATAAACGACGGATCTCTCCTCTACGCTACTCCGGTATCGTTCCACGTCTTTTTGATTATATTTTTCACCTGGTGAACTGGACACGATATTGTCAAATTATAACTGAAAGTCCTTGGGGACATATTTCCATGTACATTAAGAATTCTTTTGTTCCTACTTTAAAGTTTTGTACTTCTAGAAACATCATCTCTAATAGTCTCTTTTCTGAAACAAATGCATGATATATACTGAGAATTATTGACAAGTAGCCCAACTGTAGAAATTTAAGATATAGGGACAATGTAATTTATGTCAATTTTATTACTTTTCAGATCGAATGTGAGAAAAGTACCACATAGATCAATTTAGAACTACTGCGAAGCATCTGATACGAGTACAGAAATCTGTATCAACGCAGCCTTTCTACCAGTCCACTTTGGGCAGCGACCAACAACCATTTTCTTCAGACCCATGCACTGTAATGTTGGGAGCTTATATGCTCCTGCATAAACCGGAGCGTCTTCAAATTTCAGCAAGCTGCCGGGAACAGTCAGCAAGTTGGAGGAGAGTGGCAGGCCCCTGGTGGGGTCTTTTAGGATTGTGGAAGAATTCAGGGGAAGTTCTGATCGAACCTCTGGGAAGCTACACGCTGTCAGCGAAATAAAACAAGATGAAGTGACTTCATTGAAGTTTTGTCCAATCACTTCATGTGATGTTGAGAGATCATTCTTTCAGTACAAAAACATTATGCATGCCAGGAGAACAAGATTGTTACCAGAAAACATTGAAACGTTGCTTGTAAATTCCTTTTATGGTAACTGAATGTGTTATTTAATTATAAGTAATTTTAATGCCTATTTTGTTGCCTATTTTACACGTTCTTGCCTATTTAAATACCTATCTTGGCTAATTTAAGAGCCTGAATGCCTGCCTCTTGTAACTGTTTTAGTGCCTATAAATCTCGTCTCTAATTATTAATATTTAATTACCTTTTTTTTTACTTCTTTTAGGTGATGACGTCGTCGGAATTGTAAATCATGACTGCATAACTGTTGAGGTTCAACTGGATGTAAAACAAGCAATATTTCGTGCAAAGAAACGGTCTAGAGAAGAGCCTAGTTCTTTTATACCAGAGATTTATTCTGAAGAATTTCAAAATTTGCATATTAAAGGATATGAACTTGTAACACACATTCCTTAGTTTGCAAATATTAAACATTCAATGTACTATGGAAGGAATAAGGATTATGGAATGCAGAAAGAACTGAAGTTAGCGTCAGAAATCATTCTCAGTGAAGAATTGTTGAAAATGTTTGACGGAAAGAGTTTTCTCCTTTCAGATGACTGCACAGTGACAGAATGTTAATTTTCTCCAGTTCTGTAGCTAAGGAAATGTTGTGAGAAAACACGTGGTTTTTCGTTGACGGTACAGTTAAGAGTGTAAGCAGCCAGTTCGCCCAACTATACACGATACATGTGGACCTGGGAAGTAGTGAAAATGAAACTAACATCACTCCTATTGTATTTGAACTTCTTCCTTATAAGGAAAAGTGAACAGATATTCGAATGGTCAAAAACATTGTTCAAGCTGTTCCAGAATAGAAACCAGAGAAATTCACAGTAGACTTTGAAACTGGTGCTTTTTTGCTCTAAGAGAAACATTTCTTCAATCTGAGATTCACGGATGTTTTTCCATTTCACGCAGTGTCTGTGGATGAAGGTTCAGGAATTAGGAATGACGAATATTTACAAGAAAACTAAGAAATCAGACGAAATGTAAAAAAATATGTGCTGCACTTGCTTTTCTGAAGCCTGAAGATGTAGACAGGGGATGGATTCTAATTCACAGTCAAGCTCCGCTGGATGTGAATTTAACTGAGTTCTTCGACTATTTTGTCGAGCAATGGCTGCTAAATGAGTCTATCCCCCTGGAGATGTGGAACTGTTTTAACGTTAGACACAAAACAAACAATACCATTGAAGGGTGGAATTACAAAATCAACAGTAAAATTGGAAGGCCTCGCCGAAGAATAATAGATCTCATCACCTGTCTAAAGCTGGAAGCAGAGAATTCAGATCATTTAGTTATTCGGATGGACTTAAATCTGGAAGGAACTAAAAGAAAAAGAAGTTACTGTAAATTGGACCAATGATTTGTTCGAAGCACGAGGAAGTACAATGTGGATGGCAACTTTGAAAAGGTTTTTGGACGTAATGTCGTGTGTCCCCAGAATGGAGTAAGCCTAAGTGTCGTTCGTTCAAAAAACGTATGTTGTAAATAATAGTGTATTATTAACAGTATGTTTGTAAAATTATGACGAATCTTATAGATGATAAATAATTATAAACCTAAATTAATACGTAAATAATTAGTAGTAAAAACTAAAAACTTCTTAAAAAGTGCAACCAGTTATTCTGACAGAGTAAATAAAGCAGCTAATTATGGGACTAGGTCTTCATTATTTTAAAGGCCGAGTACGGGTTCATAGCACCCTTGGGTCTTCCGAACACCTGTCGTTAACTTCATGTCCGGAGCTACACGGCAGACCTATCTCGAAATAAGCGAGTTGCTTTAAAAGAATGGTACACAGTCCCAGATAGCGCTAACAATGAACCTTTACGCACTTATGCTAGTAATAAAAGGACAATATATATACTTTATTTCACGCAGGCTTCTTTGTAGGAAATAGACACATCGAGACTACTAATGATGTGTGCACAATCGAGACTGTCCTCAATAAAGACGATACTGAAATGGGAAACCCTGGAATGAGCTGGCACTCATCCCAAATATTTTATGTCCACAATCAAGACTGTTCGCAATCGCGACGACACCGGCACTGGTGCTACCTGTAGAGTATTATTTACTAACTCTATGGTCTCAGTGACGCAGCTCTTCCAGTACACGCGAATAGACCAGTCATACAGCAAGGCGTGAAGATCATACAGAAAGTTATGGGAGACTCTTAGCCACCTATCGGAGAAAGCTGTAGTTAAGTGTAATCTCATGCTTTTAACCTAACCCGGGCTAGTTGGCCGTGCGGTTAGGAGCGCGCAGCTGTGAGCTTGCATCCGGGAGATAGTGGATTCGAATCCCACTGTCGGCAGCCCTGAAGATGGTTTTCCGTGGTTTCCAATTTTCACACCAGGCAAATGCTGGGGCTGTACCTTAATTAAGCCACGGCCGCTTCCTTCCCATTCCTAGGCCTTTCCTTTCCCATCGTCGCCATAAGACCTACCTGTGTCGGTGCGACGTAAAGCAAAATAGCAACAACAACAACTTCAACCTAATGTTCTGTCGTACACAGATCCAGACAGGGTTACCAGAATCACCAGTATCTGAATCGGAATCGATCTTCGGCTCGACAACAATACTCAGTATTGTACGCGGATGAGATAGGCCCTAGATATCAAGATTCTTGATTATAATATCAATACAGATATATGGGAATGATTAATTACGTACAGTGTCAGTTTTGTGTGGACGGAAGAATTTCAACATAGTCAGACATCGCGACAGTCCGTCGCCACAGTTAAGCTTGTCATTATGGGGAGAATGTTTCTTGGTCAGAAGCTAAGAGGATTAAATCTAGAGCTCACAACAACAGAAGTAATTACTACAAGGAAGTGAACGAGTATTTCTGAACAAGGGCGAGACCAGGTGTATCACCGATACCGAGAATATGACGTACCAGTTTTTCCCAACACCTCGAGGCAATTTGTGTTGTCAGGTTGCAACGAAGTGATTTTAAACTAACCGATGCGGTGTTGACCAATGGAAAGATTTATCAGAGGCCCGCAGATAAACCAACATAAGAGAAACTCAGAGTGAACTCCAGTTAGCTTCTCAGATAACAATAATTAAATTATTCCAACCACATAATTGAATGGAGGGGATTTTTGTAACATCATTCCCATGTTGATTAATAGTAATTGTAATAAATTAAAGTAATGAATTCTTGGAAATGACCCACGCTATCTCGCCATTGGTCAAGAAGGGCACGCCATCAGGGACGCCGACTTCGCGCGCGAAAGGTGGAGGACAGGAATTAAGTGATATTTCAATGATCACCGAACGATATGAGTTCAGAATACGACACATGAATGTGTATCGCCAGTTTATTAAGTGGGATAAATCAAGAGATCCAAATCCACCTGCATATGCCGATTTATAATAACCAACCCCCTCCCCATGAGATGACCAGGGATAACCTCGGCGGGAAACCATATCGTCCATAAATAACCAGTAGTGGGACCTCACATCACCCAGTTGTTACCAGTCACCAGTTGTGACCAGTCGAGCTTCACATCAACCAGTCGTTTGAAATAATTTGTTACGCTGACACGGTGACTCCGTAACTCAGTACCAGAAAACTCATTATAGATTCTGTTAGAGTGAAAGTACGTTAGTAGTCATTAACGTGAAGACGAACAGTGATAATTATTCAGTATATCGAGTGTAAATTATCAGTATCACTGTATGTGAAATTAATACATTTCTCAACATTTCATGTGTTGGAATTTAAAGGATCGACAGGAACGCCGATAATACTTTTTGAAGGCAGTGTTCAGAGCCTGAAATAAAAATTTCATGATAGACGGTGTAACTATTATTGTAGCAGGGAACTGTAGGAGCGAGGCGATCGCAGTACGGCATCGTATACTTCAGTAAGTGTGGATTGAAGAACGCGATACGCGCTGGTTCGAATGAAACGACACTTCGTCGTAATGTGTCACGACGTGTGATTCGGGCTCAAGGAAGAATAATTGTGCAAATGTAATGGGTCTAGAGGCACCTATAAGTGTTTTTTCTTCTTGTATAAATTAATGTAAATTCTGTAAGTAAGGTATTAATCATGGGTAGTCATCCAGAAGTGTTTTATTGTGTTAAATTTATAAAGTGCGATATGATGGACGAGTAAATTACCATGGGGCCAGGGGGCTTCTCATCCGCTACGAGACAATGGAATTCTACATAGGAATGAGTACACAAATTTAATATTTGGAGATGTTATCGCGACTAAACGGGGTACAATGTAGATTAATTATGGTTACTTAACATGGTCCGCCTCCCGAATCCATGATTTTAATTTTTTTTAGACGGATAAACTAATTTATATTAACGTAATAATGGGTTAGATTCATTAATTTGAGTATCTGTTTGTTGTATATAATGTAAATATGGGATATATTTCTTTCAATTAATGCATGCTGTTTGTAATACTTTGATTTAAGTTCATTTCAAGTGTTAAATTCCTTTTTGTGCTAACCCATTTAATTGATTTCAATCACTGCGGTGATTATTTGTATTTTAGTTAGGAATATTTTCTACCAGACAGCCAGATTATGAAAGTGCCAGAGTATGTAAAATTTGTGTAGCGTACGGAAGGTCATAAAAATAATAATAATAATAATAATAATAATAATAATAATAATAATAATAATAATAATAATAATAATAATAATAATAATAATAATAATAATGTTCTATCTGCTTTGGGCGTTCGTAAGTTCTATATAATAATAATAATTCTCGGTGTGTTTGCGAGAAAGAAATAATAATGTTTGTGAGTTGGCAAAGGAAAGTAAATTAATAATAATAATAATAATAATAATAATAATAATAATATTTTGTGCGTTTGCAAGTTAAAGTATAATAATAATAATGACAGTGCTTCGTGAGTTAGCTAGTGCAAATAATAATCAATGTGGAGATGACATGTAGCGTTAAAGAATTTAGTTCGGGTAATCAGTTTGATTTTACGTAAATTTTTGATTTCACGTTTTTGGACTTTATTTTAACCATTAAAATTTGTTTAAAAGCGATAAAGGCACGTGAATTAGAATGGTCACGATATGTTAAAAGCCCAGAGTGGTTTGAGTCCATATTTAGAGTTGGAAGTCATGAGGGACGAATATCCGGCGTGAAATAAATTGAGCCGTACTGTTTGTAATGATGAAATAGATGAATCTCAAGGCCTAAGATAACATAAAATGTATATTCCGGTGTTATGAGTGGCAGAATCCACGCACCGAGGATTAATTTACGAATTAAATGTTTGAAGTGTTCCAATAAAAGGAAATGGACTTCAAACTGGAAGGAATAGTTTAGCAATCGCCGGCATTGGAGGTATTTGCCCAGCCGCGATGTGCCATAGGTTGTGAGATGTGTCTTGGGAGGACGTGTGTCCCTATATAAATTAACGGTAGTACGAAACTGAAGGTACGGTCCCGAATACCGTGTTGTCCCGACCGACATAAAGCAGATCTTGGTGGTTCATAACGGGATTTAACATATGTGACTAAATTCTAAAGAGTGGAAATTAAAATATCATCTTTCCATTTTAATAATAATAATAATAATAATAATAATAATAATAATATGAAGAGTAATAATAATAGGAAGAATTTATTCGATTAATTTGAGAATAATTATGGTGATATCAATGTAAAATATTAATCCCATGATGAATAAGTGATGCGAAAATGATAATCTCCACTGATAATAATAATAATAATAATAATAATAATAATAATAATAATAATAATAATGAAAAGTTGAAGAAGCAGAAGATGAAGAACTTGCAACAGTATTTTGAGAATAATAATTATGGTGACGGAAAATTAAGAGATTTTTGGACGATGATTCATAGTAACGATAATAATAATAATAATAATAATAACAATAATAATAATAATAATATGTTATTAGGAAACTGTTCATTAAATTGTGCGGATAAATTACGAGGAAGAACGACCCTTCGTTTGAAACGTTGGCAAGGGTTGGCATATAATCATCCCGGATGACAACTGATAATAATCAAATATAGGATTATAATTGAAATTAATGATAATAATAAAATAATTGATGGTAATCACAGAATATGATAATGATCAGATAAAGAATGATAATGGTATTATTTAATAATCATAGGAGGATATGATAGGGACAGTCGTCGTGTGTCGAACTGCTCAGAACCAGATGTTGGGTTTTCACGGGGGAGTTTGTTAGTGGTATATGCGAAGATAACCCACGGACGGCACATGTCTTCATTGTCAGAGCGTAGTAATGAACCTTTCCGTACGTCTTGTCGTATTGACAAGTGTAAATATTGAAATAGGCTTTGAGTTAATGAACTCTACCTGGCTTGTTTGTGAATCAGGAAATAATAGGCTAGAGTTTGTCCGTACTATAAATTCCCGTTTTTTCGAGACGATAACATTTCCACGGTGGGTGTCCGGCTCACCAGAATGTACATACCGGAAGTGTCTCATGTCCAAACGGAACGAGGAGATGACAGTAAATAGTTACTGTCATGTCTTCGTCTCCGAAAGAAGATCTCCAGCGATAAAACGTCCACTCATACGGATGTGAATACGACCCCCAGTAACCAATTGGGGCGAATTCACCAAATGTTTTACACTACCAGAGTAGTGAGGTAAATCCAAGTAGTATGTCATTTATTTTTCAGGATGGAAGTGTCCCAATGTAATAAAGATCTTCATGTGTAGTCTGCAAAATAAGTGAATAAATTGCTCCTCATTGCAATTTCAATAGGAAACAGTTTCCATATCTTTTATTGTAGTTAGTCCAGTATGCCCATGGAATTTAAGTTGTCACTTCCCAGTCCTATTGTGGAGTCGAAAATTTGTATCCATGAATGCGTCGTCCCCCGTTACCTTAATTTGCATGCCCCGTTCATCCCTGTGTTCATTTGATGCGCTGATATATAAATAGAATTTCTTTATTAAATTTATTTTTTATCTTTTTCTAACTGATCACCCCTGAGATTAATACTAGTCTGGGACTCAGGAAGTGAGCGGGTGCAGTATGAAGGATGGAATCACTGATCGCTTCTTTCGTATTTCGTATCTTTCATCTGCTGGTTCCGCAGCTCTGCAGATCGTACTATGTTACAACAATTTGCTTTACGTCGTGCCGACACAGATAGTTCTTATGGCGACGATGGGACAGGAAAGGCCTAGAAGTGGGAAGGAAGCGGTCGTGGCCTTAATTAAGGTACAGCTCCAGCATTTGCCTGGTGTGAAAATGGGAAGCCACGGAAAACCATCTTCAGAGCTGCTGACAGTAAGATTCGAACCCACTATCCCCCGGATGCAAGATTACAGCTGCACACCCCTAACCGCATGGCCAACTCGCCCGGTGATCGTATTATAAAGCCGCGCCTGATATATATAATATTTTCAATAAAAATACAGATATAATATGTATATTTGGTTGAATTCTTGAAAAAAAGTAAATATTTGTTACTACATCTGTCAAAAAGACAGAGTCATCATTAACTGCGAATATTTCGATGTTTGTGTTGTTGTTTCCTAATATGTTTCCAACTATTAGAAGGTGACGACAGTTCAGAAAAGAATGTTACTCTATAGACAATCGATAACTGTAGACTTTAAAAATACGGCCACGAAGAAGAGAGAATGAAAAGAGCCTGCGTTTCTGAGCGCGCGACGATCTGGGAGACAGATGATAAGTCTCTTTGTGACAATGATAGATAATGTAAACAGCCAGAGCAGCATCGGAGATCTTTAGAAATTGGATTTGTTCCTCAACGCGTAAAAACTACAACTTTCTTGAAGCTAGAATTGTACATACAATTGAATCACACTGCGCGACTGAAAAGTAATTATTATTTTAGGGTTTTCTATTTGAAATGATCATGGAAGTCCATTTTCTGACTAGTCTCTCCTTCTAATTAAAATTCCATTATTATTATTATTATTATTATTATTATTATTATTATTATTATTATTATTATTTCAAGGGCATGATTCAATAAGAAATGAGACTCGGTTTCCTTTCGGATTCCCTTGATATTATTGCGAGGAATGTATCATAAATGCTGTGCCTCACTAACTTAAACAGAATCAATGGCAAAATTTATCATTGCACTTTTGCTACATTTAATGAGTCCTAAGCAGGAAGCATAAGCATTGTATCAAACTCTAATGCGATATTACTTGAGAGATAATAGGTAAGTATACACTGTATATGGAATATAATAAATAAACAGATCACATTATCCACATTTTCTGAATACCAGCTATTGTATAAAGCTCACTTAATGCTCTATGACCCCTTAAATGAAGTAACTGTGTTCGAATAATCCAGAGGGGTCAAAATATAACATGCCGGATACGTCTCTTGAGAATAAGCCATTGATAGAGAGATACATACACCTATCATGATATACGTAGTTTCGGAGATAATCGTGGTGGACAGAGGTGAAAGAAGGTGCGGGCATGAATGGGACGATAGAAGGTAATCAGAAGATTAATCTAAAACTTTAATATAAAGGTTACATTTCCTTCTCGTTTTTTGGTTTCTTTTCAAAGTTAGACTTTACAATTTCAGGTACCAAAATTTGCTTAGAAGTTAGGTGACAACGTTTAAAAAATCAGAACAATCAACAAATCACAAATTAGCAAACCTGACCTTGCAGTTCCCTTATTAATAATGTTGCATGAGCACAACTGCTCCCATTAACAAACAGCGAAGGAGACAGATCTCCCAATTTCTTTTACACCAAGGTAAGAGCCTTCTTGCTCTACAAGTTTGTCTAGGAGACTACTCTCGAAACCGTATGTGAAACACATAAAAAGTAAACAATTAAGCAAGAATAAAACTTTTAAAATCTATTATTAAACAATGGGTCTAATAATAATAATAATATCTATAATTTGTTTACCAATTACTTTAAAATTATTAGCGTTGATTGTAATAGTATTAGGGGGTTGATAAGAATATGAGATTTATAAATCCATAGGGGCAGTATTTGCAATTATAGCTGGATTTATTCAATGATATCCTTTATTTACAAGGTTAACATTAAACACTAAATGATTAAAGTTCAATTTACAACTATGTTTGTAGGGGTAAACTTAACATTCTTCCCCCAGTAAAAACTGTCGGACAGCAATGATATTGAAGTTATGAATATACAGACATTACACTCCTTATGAATTTGACTCATATATACTCCCTACGCTCATATATAGCGTCTTTGCTCTATAAAATTTACATTTTTTTAAAACTGTGCAGGCATATCAAAGGCACAACATACATTTTACAATTCAAACAGTATTCACTCTCTTAGATGTTCAACAGTCTAACATCTTAACATTAAAGGAATGAAAATATTTAACAGGAGTATCGAGTACCCATCCTACCAAGCCTTTGTGAAAAACAACAGGTTCACTTACTGGCCCAAAACTCAAAATGGTGAGGAGGCGAACACTTGCACTCCTTGAAAATTGAAATGAAAGTTTAAAACCCTATTTAGGCTTATAGCCCGAAATTACAGAGGCTAATCCTATACTACTGAGGTGACTAGATGGAGAATATATTTAAGTTACAGAGATTATAAACGGTTACAAAATCATAGTCACCTCAAAATTGAGTTGATGGGGAACGCGAGAGGGTATCTCACTCTCTATTTCCTGATTTCAGCTATGTTAGTTTGACTTGTTTGAAATTTACATTAGAACTTGGAATTTACATTTCATAAAATTAAAGTTACTTAGTTAAAGATAGGAAACCTTCCCCTCGAGCTAGCTTTCAAAGACTATTACCTAATAAAACCAGGTCTGCCATTACGTTGAGCTGATGGACTACTCGGATGAATAAATTCACCAAGCCTATGAACCTAGGAATTACTTTGATGTCCTTAGGAGGCTTGAAGTCACGAATAGTCTGCGTTCTGGTGTGGTCTATAGAAGTACCATCGGGCGACACAATATTCCTTAAGAATGACATAGAAGGCTTAGCAAAAGCTGCCTTAGATAATGAAACTGTCAACCCTGCCTTACGAAGGCGATTTGGGACTTCCCTCAGATGATCTAAGTGCTCTTCGAAGGTCTCCGAAAACACAACGACATCGTCGAGATAATGATAAAGATATTCATATTTGATTTCGGAGAAGACCCTATCTAGCAGTCTAGTAAGGACAGCCGCGCCCGTGGGGAGCACGAAAGGCACGCGGTTGTATTCCTACAAATTCCAATCAGTGGGGAAAGCCGTTAGATGTTCGGATTTTTCTGCCAGAGGTATCTGGCTATATGCTTGGTTAAGATCTAAGATGGTGAAGAACTTAGCCCTGCGAAACCATAAAAAACCAGAATGAATATCAGGAAGGGGCACCTAATGTAACACGACTTTTCGGTTCAATGACAGGCCTGAAACCACCTTGGCACCTGGCGAGCCGAACCCGTCCTGGGATATCCCGACACTAAAAGCCATACGATATTTCATTTCAATTTTTGGTCAATGATTTCCTTAAGAGCTTTCAATTTAGGTGGAGATAGCCTATTAGGAGGACACATCACTGGAATAGAGTCGGTTAGCTCAATCTTGTACTCAATAAGGTCAGTGACGCCAAGGGTTTCTGAAAATACGTCACGAGAAGACTGACACAACCTTCTAATACTTTCTGCCTGTTCCTTAAGTAGGTGCCTCAGATCTAACAAGATCTCACTCTGGGTAGGCGAAATAGATGGAAATAACACAAAATTACATTTCAAAAGAAGAATTTTAAGGTTGCTAACAAACTTGAAGTTGCACGACTTCCTCCAAACAACGAACACAAGACCGGAATGAGACATGGAATCGGCCCCCAATATTACAGGGCAAGAGAATTGTTTAGCCACAAATAACTTAATTGCCAGGCTGAGTGGCTCAGACGGTTGAGGCGCTGGCCTTCTGACCCCAACTTGGCAGGTTCGATCCTGGTTCAGTCCGGTGGTATTTGAAGGTGCTCAAATACGTCAGCCTCGTGTCGGTAGATTTACTGGCACGTAAAAGAACTCCTGAGGGACATAAAACCGGCACCTCGGCGTCTCCGAAATCCGTAAAAGTAGTTAGTGGGACGCAAAGCAAATAGCATTATTATATAACTTAATTTTCCAAGTAAATTTTGAGATTCGAACTTTAGCCAAAATGAATCCTAAAATTTCTAATGGTGACGAGTTTGCCGAAACACATGTAATGAAAGACAAACAATAGTCCTGGAAATGTACAACAAGCTTTCAAAATAATGTACCACTCCTCGGAAATAATGGAGCTAATGCTCCCTGAATCTAACGACACCGTGATGAGTTCGTTATTCACTTCGATTTTCAGAAATGTCACGAATCCTGGGGTCTCAAAAGCAATTTTAAGGCATTCCCTAGGGCCTTCAAACAATAAATTAGAGGAAGGTTCTTCCGTGAAATATTCGTTGCCTAATCTAACGGTGGCTGAGCCTCGGGAAGGTGAACATTGTGACTCAGCCGATGACACTAGTCACTTCCTATTTTCTAGGTTAGTGGAGGCAGCACAAGAATTTGAACAGGACGGTGTACTGTTAAGAGAAGTGTAATTCTTGGCTTGATGGGAAAACGACCCGCACTTAAAACAACCTTGGGACGGAACTGTCCCTTTCCAAGTTCCAATAGATTTAATCAAGGGGCATTTATTTCTAAGGTGTTCCGTTGATACGCAGTTTGGGGAATATTCGGCGAGGTGGTGGCCGAGAAGTGTTAGATGACGGAGGGGGCTCCCTGGCGACTCTTAAAGTGTCAGCGTACCTCAACCCTTCGGCTTACACTGCCATTGCCTCTAGTTCCAAAAAGGTTTTGGGTCGAGCGGCAAAACATAAATATGACCTATAGGGCGGAGAGATTCCTTCTACTATGGTTTGCACAATTAGCTCTTCTGGAAAATGTAGAGCGAATACCCTAGTATAAAATTGTATATCTTGAATAAAGTCGGCAAAATTCTCATCCAACCACTGTACTGTGACGTAGTACTTTTGTATTAAAGATGACATAGCTCTGGCCGAAATGAAGTTAGCCAAGAGATTGGCGTGGAAATCTTCTATCGAAGGTCTATATATTGCTTTACAGTTTTGTCCGAGAGGACACCTACAGGGTATGGGTAAATTATTTGAAGAATTTGAGAATGAGAGAGAGCAAAACCAAGGCATGGTCTTAATATTCGACTAAGAATCTTATAAATGAAATCACCTTATTAGTAGGGTTAATGGAAAATTTGGATATGCCTTTAAGCAACATGGCTAAGGGGTGGGGAAAACTACTAAACCCAGGCGACATAATACTTTTTCTAGTTGCTTTACGTCGCACCGACACAGATAGGTCCTATGGCGACGATGGGACGGGAAAGTGCTAGGAGTCGGAAGGAAGCGGCCGTGGCCTTAATTAAGGTACAGCCCCAGCATTTGCCTGGTGTGAAAATGGGAAACCACGGAAAACCATTTTCAGGGCTGCCGACAGTGGGGTTCGAACCTACTATCTCTCTAATACTGGATACTGGCCGCACTTAAGCGACTGCAGCTATCGAGCTCGGTGCGACATAATACGTGGCCGCATAGGAAGCTGGGAATGTTCAAACACTGCATTATTCATAAAGAAGAGTGGAAGTTGTCTTAGAAGATCAGACACCCGTTCCGATGGGGCAGATGTTTGTTGAGTAGCCACAGATTTCCTACTCTCAATAGTCCTACAAGGGTCCTCTTCCGCACCCAAGTTTACAGTTTGAACAGGGTCAATTTTAGCACTAGTGGCCCCAGACAACAATTGACTAACCTTATTAGACATATCCGACAGATTTTCGATCAAGTTTCTACCCTCCTTCGCACGATCATCCTTTAGATTTAGAGACAATAGGACCCTAGCCCTATTATAGAAATGAAATAGTCTAGCTTGAAATCTTTTAAATTGATTAGCCTAAGGATCACTTACTTCCTAAAAACTAATTACAGAAGCTAGCTCGGTGGTATTATGCGTGATAGTGGACAGAACCTCATCAATATCTTTGTCCACAAATGCCGGGATACAAATAGGAAGTTCTAAAGATTCCTTAAGTTTGGCAATGTCTGCAACAACCGTGAAGCCTGATTGGACCTTCTTAATGAGAAGCTCATAAATTAATTCCTCCTTGCGCAAGTACCCAGGTGCAAGGACTTCACGAAGACCAGATATATTGATAGAAAATCCAACGAATTTTAAAAATTTCCACAACCAAGAACATTTTTAGAGTTCGGAGTTGAGTTCTATAATTAGCAGTCGAAAGGAGCTTTATCCAGACCCATTCAACTACGCTCTGCTACCACTTGTTACGGAGATATCGTGGTGGACAAAGGTAAAATAAAGGTGCGGGCATGAATGGGTCGATAGAAGGTAATCAGAAGATTAATTTAAAACTTAAAAATGAAGGTTATATTTCCTTCTCGTTTTCTATTCAAAGTCAGACTTTACAATTTCAGGTACCAAAATTTGCTTACATGTTAGGTGACAACGTTTAGAAAAATAGAACAATCAACAAATCACAAATTAGCAAACTTGAGTGTGCAGCTCCCTAATTACCAATGTTGCATGAGCACAAGTGCTCCCATTAACAAACAGCGAAGGAGACGGATTTCTCAATTTTTTTTACACCAAGGTAAGAGCCTTCTTGCTCTACAAGTTTGTGTAGGAGACTACTCTCGAAATCTTATAGCCTTAATAACCAGAGCGTCTTTGCTCTATAAAATTTACATTTTTTAAAAATGTCCAGGCATATGAAAGGCGCAACCTACATTTCCAATTCAAAATGTTCATCAGGGGTATCGAGTACCCATCCTACCAGGCCTTTGTGAAAATCAACAGGTTAAGTTACTGGCCCAAAACTCAAAATGGTGAGGGGGCGGACAATTGCGCTCCTTGAAAATCGAAATGAAAGTTTAAAACCCTATTTAGGCTTATAGCCCGAAGTTACAGAGGCTAATCCTATACTACTGAGGTGACTAGTTGGCGAATATATTTAAGTTACAGAGATTATAAACGGTTACAAAATCATAGTCACCTCAAAATTGAGTTGATGGGGAACGTGAGAGGATATCTCACTCTCTATTCCCTGATTTCAGCTAAGTTATTTCGACTTGTTTGAAATTTACATTAGAACTTGGAATTTACATTTCAGAAAATTAAAGTTACTTAGTTAAAGATCGGATACATTCCCCTCGAGCTAACTTTCAGAGACTATTACTTATTAAAGCCAGGACTGCCATTACGTTGAGCTGATGGACTAATCGATGACGGACGAGGCACCTCCGCCTCTCTTTTCAATCACACACACTAAACTGTAGCAAAGAAACAGACCACCTGGTCGAAAATGTGCCAGCTTTGATACCCGAGAGGAAGGTTCTAGAGAGCTCTGGGCTAAGGCCCGACACACCCCGATTCGTATTGGGTGATGAAATAAATACTAGACATAGTTTGATTGGCTGAAAAAAATATACAAAATTTTCTATTGGCCAACATCTTAAGTTGGCGGGAAGATATCGAAGTGTTGTCAACTTTAACATACCAAAAACAAAGAATAATCAACTCAGTGTAGTAAACCTTAAAATAAAAGATTACTTAACGAGTTTAATAATTCCTCTTCACACCAGAGGACATAACATTATTTTTTTAGTAGAGGCATATGTAGAGAAAGAACCAAACTACTTGTACTAGTCGTTGCAAACTTCATATACCGGTATCAGATGGCATTCTCCAAGGCACTTCATTTGAATGAACGGGGAGGGTGTACCTCCCGGTACAATAATAATCCAGGATGTCAGGAAAATTTTACATACACAAGGCCGTTGACCAAGTAGTTATTATACTTGGGCCCATGAGAGTTCAGAGTGTGATATTTGAGCGGTGAAAGCAGCAACTAAGATGTCCGTTACATCTGCGATTTACCATCCTTCAATACATGCTGGGTGTTCAATAAAACACGAGGGGGCAGGCTAGTGGAATTCAATAAACTTTGAGGTTGTGGTGTTGATTATTGTTTTAAGAGGCAGTACGACCTCTATTAATTACAACCATTCTCTATTAACACTAATCAGAGTGAAAAATGGAAAGGGTCCGACTCCTCGAAAAAAGAAGGCATGGGCTAGAGAAAGACAATGGCCAAGAAGAGCGTGGAAAATAAAGACCCCCTAGGCCTCGCAATTCGTACCCCTTCGGGGTTGGAAAACGACAATATTTGACCAATGGAGGTCGGATAGGATATATGAAAGTAAGGAGCCTGGCACAAATAAGTGGCAGCAAAGTTAGGACTCAGCTAAGTGGCCTGTGGTTGCCAACCCAAGCTCCCAAGTTAAGATCCCCTAGGGTCCCATTTAGTCGCCTTTTACAAAAGGCAGGGGATACCGTGGATGTTATTCTAACGCAGTGGCGAAGCGTGAACTAAGTAAGGGGGTAGACAGAATTTTTTTAACTTAAAACTAGTTTAATCATATAGTATATGGAATTTTGTTTTCGACGCATACAGCTCTGTATTCAATATCATATTAATGACTTCGAAACTAAGACAAACCCTATAACAACCTATAACCCTACGTGCACTATTTTTAAATATACCTAGGTAGAATAAATAGGCAGCGGGGAGTTGTCAAATAACAGCATTCTTTTTGAATTAAAAATAGCAATATAATTCTTTGTTTTATGGATTTAATAAGAAATAAGTAGATTTTCGTACAAGTCACCTTAAACAATATTCTTGCAAATGAGTTCAATCCGCCTGTCCTTCATTTCAGCAAATACATCTATTACTCTCGTCTTGAAGTCAGGCATCTTGCTAAGATGCCACAGCAGTTCCTTCTCTATAGCTAGAGTTCCTAAGTTAGACAGTTTCTGGACGATCATCGAATTCCTTAAATAGGTTTGAATTCGTTTAAAGACACTCATAGCACGTTCACTAGAAACTGACATTAATGGAATAGACAGCATCGAGTTAAGCAATTTTGTTAAGAATGTAAGCCAATTGTTGTTGGGGTTATAATAGCGTAACTAATATTGGCGGGCAAGAAAATGCATGTACCTGAAGGGTTTTGATGCTATCATTCATTTATTAGGTGTAAGTTTGCGATATTTCGTATTTGAATATCATTATTTTATTTTTAGTCGTGTCTTATAATAAAGTAGATTCAAATTAATTACATTTAAAGTGTACCCCAGATGGTAGCCAACAAGAGCACCTTTATAACTGAGATTCAAATAGTGGCCAGTGAGAGCAAGAAGAGACGCTCGTAAGTCTGTCTACTGGGCGGCAATATCTCGCTATAGGAAAGTAATAGTTTCCCAGTCAGCACCTACAGATAGCGTTAGTGTTGCTCTATCAGAGAGCCTTGAAAATCGAAGGGAACATACACAGAATGGACAGCGTCTATTTTCGCCTACGTGCTTCGTGAAACTGGCGCGAGCCCGAGCATTATCGAAGTGAAACGAAAATAAGTAAAGCGCGGAATACACTAATGTCCTGTATGTGGAACTAATTAATGTTCTAAAAAATAATTGAATTAACTAGACAATATTTCGTTCACTAAATGTTAAGGGTACACGCTGTCTACCCTGTCTCCCCAGACGCTTCGCCCCTGTTCTAACGTCCCCATCCACAGGGGAACCAATAAACTTTGACGCGTTCTTAAACTCGTGTTAATAATTTCAGTATTCTAGGCATTGCCTATAAATATGAGATCAAATAATCAATAACAAAATCATCAACTGCTGCTAATTACATCAACAAAGTCGCACCATATAAAAAATTGCTCTCAGGGCATCCATCATCCACTCATAACAGAGTTATGTTATAAATCAGAGTAGAACAATATCAACATTGGTGTTTGTATTATTTAACTCCTAATGTTACCGGTATACCTTAAGAATAAAACCAGGAAAATTATTGTAAACTAGCCACTGAATAATTTAAAAATAACTAACAAAAAAAGAATATTAGGAAAACAAACACGTAACGCAACAAAACTAACACTGTAGGTACCACACCGACTGGTATTAGAGCAAGTGAGAGCAAGCCAAGCCATGTGGCATCGTTGGGTTCGTTACCATGGAAACAGACCATTTTTGAGCAGCGTTGGTCAAGTATTGACATGAATACACACGTCTTGGGGCCGGAAGTCATCCAAACATTTGCGTGACATGACGTGACGCAAATAAAGGCACACATAGTAGACACTGTGCATGCGCAAGGACGCAAAGCACTCTTTAAAATCAGAGGCCCGGGTTTGATTCCCGGTACTGTACTCTCATACATTTAAGCTTGACAGGAGGGCTGGTGTTTCGTTACAGTAAAATGGTACGTGTAGCTCATTTCCATTCGGAGCGAGCCTAAAAAGAGCTGCACCAACCTCAGGATGAAAACCCGAGTTTACACAAGTTTACCTACTGTTTACACACTGGTGTATCTCATTATTACAAAATTCATCTGGCATGTAAACTATGAAGGTCTATCGTCAAAATGGATGCTAACTAGATCACATCTTGTCAAAAGTAGTCAAAGTAATGTCTAGCCTAAGAGGGAGACAACAACACAAATAATGCACGAATGGTTACATATCATTTTTTTTTCTAGGGGCTTTACGTCGCACCGACACAGGTAGGTGTTATGGCGACGATGGGATAGGAAAGGCCTAGGAGTTGGAAGGAAGCGGCCGTGGCCTTAATTAAGGTACAGCCCCAGCATTTGCCTGGTGTGAAAATGGAAAACCACGGAAAACCATCTTCAGGGCTGCCGATAGTGGGATTCGAACCTACTATCTCCCGGATGCAAGCTCACAGCCGCGCGCCTCTATGCGCACGGCCAACTCGCCCGGTGGTTACATATCAAGTATCCAGTTGGCTCAGATGTAGCGTGTTCACTCCTGACCCCGACGTCAAACGTGCGAACATTATCACGGCGGTATATGTTTATTCATTTATTAATTATGGTTCATGGTGTGGGTTACGGTAGTCACGTCCTAGTTCGTGAATCATGGGCAACAGCTGAGTGGCCTAGTAAGTGGTCCTGAGAGTCCGGATACCAGTTGCTATGGAATGGGAGTGGGCATCTCGGACATATTCTGAATCATGGCCCACTTGTGCTCAGGCGACATGGACAACACAATCCACCAGTGGTCCATACCCATTAGAGGGGAGATCTTCAATTGGACTATGTGTAAATAGGGTAGCATCCTGCTTCATGAATTTACCGAGCTCAGAACATTTTAAGCAAGCCTCGGACCTATGGGAGTAACGGAGTCCCACTCCCATTTGACAGGCGAGGGACTCCTTGGAAACACCTTGGCGAACGACATAGAATTCGATGGGGAGCTATTAATATTAATGGGGCTTATGGAAGAAAGAAAGTAGAACTGACTGAGTCAGCAAAGAGGATGCATCTGGATGTGCTAGGAGTAAGTGATATACGAGTAAGGGGAGATAACGAGGAAGAGATAGGAGATTATAAAGTGTACTTGACGGGTATGGCATAGGGCTCTTTATCAGGAATACCATTGCACGCAACATAGTTTCTGTTAGGCACGTAAATGAGCGAATGATGTGGGTAGATCTGTCAGTTGGAGGAATTAGGACAAGAATTGTGTCCGTGTATGCACCATGTGAGGGTGCAGATGAGGATAAAGTTGACAAGTTTTATGAAGCATTGAGTGACATCGTGGTCAGGGTCAACAGTAAGGATATAATAGTGCTAATGGGCGATTTCAATGCGAGAGTTGGAAATATAACTGAAGGATACGAAAGGGTGATTGGTGAATGTGGGGAAGATATGGAAACTAATGGGAATGTGAAGCGTTTGTTGGACTTCTGTGCTAGCATGGGTTTAGCTGTTACGAATACATTCTTCAAGCATAAGGCTATTCACCGCTACACATGGGAGGCTAGGGGCACCAGATCCATAATTGACTATACCTTAACCGACTTCAAATTCAGGAGATCTGTTAAGAATGTACGAGTTTTCCGGGGATTTTTCGATGGTACAGACCACTATCTGATCTGTAGTGAACTAAGAATCTCTAGGCCTGAGGTAGAGAAAGTGAAATCTGTCTGCAAATGAATAAGGGTAGAAAATCTCCAGGACGAGCAAATTAGACAGAAGTACATAGATATGATTAGTGAGAAGTTTTGAACAGTAGACATTAAGCAGGTTCAGGATATAGAGAGAGAATGGGTGGCATACAGGGATGCTGTAATAGAAACAGCAAGGGAATGCCTAGGAACAACTGTGTGTAAAGATGGGAAAAGAGGCACGCGGCTGTGAGCTTGCATCCGGGAGATAGTAGGTTCGAATCCCACTATCGGCAGCCCTGAAGATGGTTTTCCGTGGTTTCCCATTTTCACACCAGGCAAATGCTGGGGCTGTACCTTAATTAAGGCCACGGCCGCTTCCTTCCAACTCCTAGGCCTTTCCTATCCCATCGTCGCCATAAGACCTATCTGTGTCGGTGCGACGTAAAGCCCCTAGCAAAAAAAAAAAAGATGGGAAAAGACGAACATCTTGGTGGAATGATGAAGTGAGGGCAGCTTGTAAACGTAAAAAGAAGGCTTATCAGAAATGGCTCCAAACAAGGACCGAGGCAGACAGGGATTTGTACGTAGATGAAAGAAACACATCGAAACAAATAGTTGTTGATTCCAAAAATAGTCGTGGGAAGATTTTGGTAATAGCTTGGAAAAGTCTAGGTCAAGCAGCTGGGAAACCTTTCTGGACAGTAATAAAGAATCTTAGGAACGGAGGGGAAAAGGAAATGAACAGTGTTTTGAGTAATTCAGGTGACCTCATAACAGATCCCAGGGAATCACTGGAGAGGTGGAGGGAATATTTTGAACAACTTCTCAACGTAAAAGGAAATCTTCCTTATTGTGCTGCGAGCAGCCAAGCTCATGGGGAGGAGGAAAATGATGTTGGTGATATTACGGTTGAGGAAGTGGAAAGGATGTTAAATAAACTCCATTGTCATAAAGCAGAATGAATAGATAAAATGAGACCTGATATGGTGAAATATAGTGGGAAGGCAGGTATGAAAAGGGTTCATAGAGTAGTAAGATTAGCATGGAGTGTTGGTAAGGTACCTTCAGATTGGACAAAGGAGTAATTGCACCTATCTATAAGCAAGGGAAAAGGAAGGATTGCAACAACTATCGAGGTATCGCATTGATTAGGTATAACAGGCAAAGTATTCACTGGCATCTTGGAAGGGAGGGTGTGATCAGTAGTTGAGAGGAAGTTGGATGAAAACCAGTGTGGTTTCAGACTACAGAGAGGCTGCCAGGATCTGATTTTCAGTATGCGCCCGGTAATTGAAAAATGCTAGGAGAGGAATAGGCAGTTGTGTTTATGTTTCGTAGAACTAGAGAAAGCATATGATAGGGTACCGAGGGAAAATATGTTCGCCATACTGGGGGACTATGGAATTAAAGGTAGATTATTAAAATCAATCAAAGGCATTTATGTTGACAATTGGGCTTCACTGAGAATTGATGGTAAAATGAGTTCTTGGTTCAGAGTACTTACAGGGGTTAGACAGGGCTGTAATATTTCACCTTTGCTATTCGTAGTTTACATGTATCATCTGCTGAAAGGTATAAAATGGCAGGGAGGGATTCAGTTAGGTGGAAATGTAGTAAGCAGTTTGGCCTATGCTGACGACTTGGTCTTAATGGCAGATTGTGGCGAAAGCCTGCAGGCTTATATCTTGGAACTTCGAAATAGGTGCAATGTGTACGGTATGAAAATTAGCCTTTCGAAGAATAAATTGATGTAAGTAGGTAAGAAATTCAACAAAGCTAATGCAGTGAGCTCGCAGTTGCGATCAACAGTGTTCTGTAAGAAGGAAGTCAGCTCTCAGACGAAACTATCTTTACATCGGTCTGTTTTCAGACCAACTCTGCTTTACGGGAGCTAAAGTTGGGTGGATTCAGGATATCTTATTCATAAGTTAGAAGTAACAGACATAAAAGTAGCGAGAATGATTGCTGGTGGGAATAATGACAGGAGGGTACTCGTAATGAGGAGATAAAGGCTAAGTTAGGAATGAACTCGATGGATGCAGCTGTACGCATAAACCGGCTTCGGTGGTGGGGTCATGTGAGGCGAATGGAGGAGGATAGGTTACCTAGGAGAATAATGGACTCTGTTATGGAGGGTAAGAGAAGTAGAGGGAGACCAAGACGACGATGGTTAGACTCAGCTTGTAACGATTTAAAGATAAGAGGTACAGGGCTAAGTGAGGCCACAGCACTAGTTGCAAATAGAGGATTGTGGCGACGTTTAGTAAATTCACAGAGGCTTGCAGACTGAACGCTGAAAGGTATAACAGTCTTTAATAATAATGCATGTATGTATGTATTTATTTATTTATTTATTTATTTATTTATTTATTTATTTATTTATTTATTTATTTATTTATTTATTTATTTATTTATTTATTTATTTATTTATTTATTTATTTATTTATTTATTTATTTATGAGTGCCTTATTAAGTGGCGAAGATAGGGTTCTATGCTCTCCCTTACACTCAACCACATTGTGTTTACAATATAAAATAATGAAATAAATTTATGGTTTTAGAAATTGAATACTTATCAATATATTTATTTACAATCTGCTTTCCGTCGCACAGACACAGATAGGTTTTCTGGCGACGATAGGAGGGAAAAGGGCTAGGAGTGGGAAGGAAGCGGTCGTGGCCTTGATTGAAGTAAAGCCGGCATTTGCCTGGTGTAAAAATGGGAAACCACAGACAATCACTTCCAGAGCTGCCGATAATGGGGTTCGAACCCGCTTTCTCCCGAATGCAAGCAAATAGCTACGTGACCCAAACCGCACCGCCACTTGCTTGGTCTAAATCAATATTAAAACTGGCATAATTTAAATTTTAATAATATATCATTTTTAATATTTAAAGTAAACATGAAATAATTTAGGTCATCAAAGGTAAGTAATGAGAAATATTGAAATCGTAAATTATAGAAAGCTAGCATTTGTACCCGTTCTCCGCACGGGAATTTGCAGTCCTGACTTATGATACATTAATGTGAATGTATCTCTCAGCCCTTATCTTGTTTTCTGACACTCTCTATGTTTAGAGATGTGTCTTCCGAGAACCGTCCAGACAGACAGTTGATGAAATAAATACCAGTTGTTCATCTCCTATGGCCTCTAGTCATTTTCAGCTACTTCACATGCGCAATTGTAGTATCTCACGGACTGAAAGGAATGCTTGAAGTTGGCATGTATCATTTTTGGTAGAGACATTTGAGATTCTGATGAATCAATCAATCATGGAATCCAATCAATTTTGCCATAGAAATTTTAAAAAATCCTTCTGATTCGTGTTTCCACTACAGATCTTATTTGAGGTGTCATCGATGAGAGAGTTAAATGCTAATGCACTTGGCTGCAATTCACATCATGGGGCAATAAGATATCTAACTTCAGTTGAGATTGAGCTTAATTTTCTAACAATTGCAAGTTTTGCTCTATCTACTTTTAAGAGTTTGTGATCTTGATCAGTGGTTTCTGGACTGTGTTACTGAGGTTTCCTTCTTCCTATTTCTGCTGCACAATCTGTATTTCGTTTGCCGGCGTATAACTAATTCGTCGCTCTGCTAACGCCAGGAAATATTCCTCGGTGGTTTGGTTTTCTTGTCTAAATGAAATGACCTTTCTGCCAGCTTTATTCCACAGACGGATCAATCGTTTCAGGTGTCTTAATCTCCGTAGTCGGAGGGCCATAGGTTCACGAGAAAGGAGCATTTTGTAGACCAAGAAGCCTCTATCGTCAATTGGGAGAATGTTGATTGCGGAAGAGTCTTCCCCGGCGACGCGGAAGTCATCTCAAGTGAATGGCAGAGCCCTGTCAGAGTTATCGTGAAAGTCGTAGCAGATACAACCCACGGAACGTAAAACAGTGACGACCGTCAAGACACTTTAGCGAGTCTTGCTCGGGCTAGATCTCTCGTAATAGCGCTAACATGTTGAAACGTTATCCGCGGCCGATTAACAGTTCATAAATATATTGATATTGCATTGCTTCCTTTCACCCAAGAACATTATCCTCAGGGATTCGTTTTCACCTTTCGGCGCACCAGGCTGATGCCGTTCAGGCGTGGCTTCAGTCTCCGAATTCAACAGACGTGAATGTCGTAGAGAACGTATGAGCGATAACGGAGGCTCTAAGTTTATAATGACGACGACCAATGCAGACCAACTACGGAATCGAATTCTCAGGGTCTAGGATGATCTCGCCCAGAACGAGGACTATTTCCGCATCTTGGTCGATTCCATGCCGCGAAAAATCCAAATAACTCGGGAATCACAGGACATATGGTCGAAATATTTGGTCCGAATGTAATGTTTGTTACACTTTCTTTTGTGGAAGGAAGGCGGTTTTATCTTCCTCATATGATTTCTTTTTTTGTTACTCTGTGCTATGAGCCAGGTAAGGTCTAAAGCTAGCCTACAGGTTGCTGGACACAAATATTTATCCACATATGAGGCAGACACGGCACCTGTAATGGTACATGAATTATTAAAGCAGGGAATAGGATTCGAACTCACGTCCTTCTACGTTACAGACACATGCTCCGGACGCCAGAGCTACGTAGTGACGTTGGATAAAAACGAACATATCTCTCTACTATGTGCCCGGCCTAGCCCAATATTAAGCGTGAGGCACTGGGTAACACGTATTACACGTTCTTCTTACAATTTAGCAGTATGTATACTAAAACAGGTCTTCAGTATTAGTGTGGATTCACCACGGGAGCGTTCAACGTGACGACTATAACGCCCATTATTTATTTCTAGTACTGTATGAGTGAATGTGTTTGAGAGAACTTGCTCTCTTTGTAGTACTCGCTATGTTGCAATATGTATAATTGTGGTGATTTCCTCCTAGATTAGGGCAGATGCTCCAGGAAATGATAGAGGAGAACCTCACTAAGGAGAACGTCTGTGAGCACTCAGATTTGAACCTTCGATTTTGAAGATGTAGCCTCTTAATCGTCTTGTAAAGTTTCGAATGGCCATACAAAGTAACATAAGTTTCATATACATTTCTAAAGTCTGGCTTCTCGGCTGAATGGTCACAGTCGAGGCTTTCGTTTGAAACGTTCTGGGTTTGATTCTCGGCTGGGTCGGGGATCGTAACCCCTTCTGATCAATTTACCTGATTCGTGGACTGGGTGGTTGTATTTGTCGCAATACACTCCTCTTCATATAAACACTACGCAGCACACTACCAGCCACCACAGAAACACGCAGGAGTAAATACATCCCTCCACAGAGGGGTGGCGCCAGGAAGGGCATATGTAAAGGGTAAAAACTGGCCTAATCCTCATGTGTCACACAGCTCACACCCTAGAGTCCACCTTAGTTTGGGAAAAGTGGAAGAGAAAATAATAATATTTGTTTCCAAAATGTGTATTCATATTAATCAGAAGTCATAATTTGAAAATTCGCAAAATGAGATTCCGTCACTGAATGATAGATCTACTGTATCGTTTCCACGGAATATAGTACATGGTCTATTAGGAAGAACTTAGGTCGTTTCCCCAGGTCCTGATCTCACTGTTTTATTTTAATAAGATTAGCCACAGATGCAGTGGAAGATCATGTTCATGAATTTCTCCTTGCTTTACATTTTAAGGGTTGAATTCTGTTCCTTCAAATCTTTCATAATTGTAACAGCTTGTAGTTCTCTCCACCTCCATGGTATTGAGAAAGAGATGTGTAACTGACCAAATACCCCTTCCTCACGGCGCACAGTGGTCTAAACACCGACCCTAGCCGGCAAAAAATCGATAAAATCGAAGTCAAGAAATCGCTGAAAAAAGTTTGTAAACTCATTCTAGACACCCCATGTACCTCATGTCTGCCCTACATAATGTGCTTAGAGTGTGTAAGTGGTGGGAAATGAAGCACAAACATGGCAATTTTTAAAACTTGGAAAAAATTAAACATTTATATCTTATTGGCACCAACCAGGTTATTGAAGATCCCCTTCTTGGAAGGTATTTGTTGAGTAAATTCAGAAGGATATTTCCCTTTGTACGCGCTAAAAAGCCGTATCATCCAGTTAACTTCTCCATATTTTAGACTTCAATGTACTCCGATTCTACGAAGTTTTCAGGACCAGAAACTGAAGTTATAGGTAGTTATGTGTTACTGATTGATCTAATCGATATTATACACCATACTAAAGATTTTCCACCGAAAATCAACTGACACTTCATGCAACTTTTTGTTGCTGGTGGTATTTGCTTATAAGCAACCCGAAAAAATGTCACCGCACTACTTTTTCTTATCTGTGTCATTCCCCCTCCCACCCTCTACCCGCATCGCTGAGTCAGTGACTCATGGCCTACCGCTCTCCGAGCCTTTCTATATCATGGATCTGACTGTATTTCTGTACATTGAAATTTGTTGTTTAAAGGTAGTTTACGAAACACCACGGATGAACAAAAGCAAGATGTCAAAGAGCGAAAATCCACTATTCAGGAGGCTTGTGGAAAAAGGAGGACCTGAGAGTTGACGGGGTTGTTCAAGGGACTGGAACCTCGAACACCGGCAACATCTCAAGAAGGTTCTATCGCAAACCGAAAAACGCAGCAGAAGCAAACGAAGTCAGCGAAGGATTAATCATCTGATTTGCTGTTATATTGCAGGTACGAGGGCAGATCAGAAAATAAGTTCCACTTCCCAGTTATGGCCATTTATTACACTACCTATACAACAGCAACACGACTATAACGACATACACTGTAACGTCACTTTTCCACATAGTTTCCAAGAGACTCCAAACATTTCTGCGAACGCACAACCAACTTGTCGATGCCGGATGCATAGAAATTTCCTCCAGCGTTCTACAACCACTCGGAGACAGCGGTCTTCACCTCCTAATCGGTCTGGAAACGTCGACCACCGAGCTCCGTTTTGAGCTTACCGAACAGACGAAAGTCACATGGCGCTAGGTCGGGACTGTAGGGTGGATGTTGCCAGAACTCCCACTTGAAACGCTGCAGCAGTTCTCTCGTTTGGCGGGCCTTGTGAGGTGTTGAGTTATCGTGCAACAAAATCACACCGGCGCTTCTCTTTAATCGCTTTACGCAACTGGTGCAACGTTTGACAATACGACGCCGCGTTGATCGCCGTTCCTTTCGGCATGAATTCCATGTGCAGCAAACTCTCCATGTCAACGAACACTGTCGCCATGACCTTACCGGTTGAAGGTTGAACCTTGGCCTTCTTCCGTTGTGGTGATGACGGGTGCACCCATTTCGTTGTTGTTCACTTCGTTTCGGAGGTGAAGTGGTGGACACACGTTTCGTCGCCTGTGACGATTCGCCGCAGAAACCCGTTGCCGTCTGCGGCATAGCGTTGTAAAAATGCCAGGGAGGATTGGAAACGTTGTCCCTTGTGCTCATCGGTGAGAAGACGTGGGACCCATCTTTGACACAGCTTACGATATCCAAAGTCCTCGTGAACAATGGCGAACACACTGCCATACGACATGTTCAGCTGCGTCGCGATTTCTCTCAGTTTAATGCTCCGGTTCTGTCTAATAATCGCATTCACACTGCTGACCTTTGCACGGGTCCTGGACGTTGCGGGCCTGCCTTCGCGATGGTTGTCCGTGATATCCGTGCGTCCGGCTTCGAATTGCTGACACCACGTTACGATACCTTGCCGGGAAATGGCCCGCTCCCCATACACAGCACTAATTTCACGATGAATGTCCGTGCAATTCTTCCTTTTGGCCCATAGGAATCGGATTGTCGCACGCACCTCATATTTGGAGTGAACGTCCAGTTGACGCGCCATTGCATTTGGCCGCTATTAACACAATACTAGACGAGACACCACAGCGATCTGCCTAACAGACGTGTGGGCAGTGTCTGTCCCTTTCTCCGCTGTGCCCACGTTTGCGACACACAGCGCGCTGCTGCGGCGCGTTAGAGAAACTGACCTTATGATCCAACGCAATTCAACTATATTTGGACTTAGTTCCATCGCTTCATGATATTTATAGGCCTACTCTTCTCTGGGTTTTTAGGTTTTGTGCATTGATCATCAGATGAACGATGAGGCCTTCAGCGCGTACGCTTTAGACACTGCAAAATTGTACGTGTCCTTATATAGTTGGTATCCTATGCCTCCGACCATCCACAAAGTCTTAATTCATGGTGCTCAGGCGATCAAATACGCCCTACTACCAATCGAAAAGCTGTCCAAAGAGGTCCAAGAATCCCGAAACAAGGATTACAGGTTCTTCCGGGAGCACCAAACCCGGAAGACCTCCATAAAGGACACAACAACTGATTTTAATATACAATCTCCTGTTTTCGTCGGGCCCAGTAGTTACAAGGCACGTCATCAAAGCCGAAATTCACTGGAATTAACTTCCCCCTGAAGTACACGCTTTGCTTGTGTTCGATGAGGACACAGATGAAGAGGAGGCTTCGGATGAAGAGACTTCCAAAGCAGAATAAGAGAACGTTGAAATGTCAAATACAGATAGTGAACCCAAGGAATGACTCCTAAGTAGTCTTATTAATAAGTAACACGGCGCTAAAAAATCGAAAAGTTTCAAATATAACGTAATATATTCTTATTCCTTTTCAGGTCACTTTCCTCGCCAAACTGGCATAAATTTTACAATCGTTGATATCAAAAGTGGCTTTCACGGCCCAAAAGCTGGTTCTATTCCTGTGATTGTAAAATCGTTTATATGTTTTACATCGTGGATTTAGATGACGGATTCTTATGAAAATAAAATCATGATATTTGTCAAGGATTCCATGTGTTTTTCTTTATAAACCCTGCTCATAATTTCATTAAGGAGTTAACGGGAGCGTAGCGCGCTATTTACCATGAATCCTTTCACGGAATACTAAATTTTGTCCGGCTACCTGAAGTTTTGCGAGTTAGCGGGCGCGTAGTGTATCCGCTACTCCGTTAATCGAAAATCTGTTAACGGATTCGTAAGCAGCGACCTCGAAAACCTCCGAGTATGAATTTTCGTCAGCTTTTGTGAACCCGGAAAGATGCCCGATTTATAGCCGGCTAGAATCGGGGTTTAGACCACTGTTCGGCGTTCATTGAGAAACGCTGCTAGTAGACGCTGTTCCATTTTCGATACAAATGACAGAGGATTAAAGCTGTCTCTTATGTAAGTTATGTCGCATCAATTCTCTGTCAAAAAGTCTTCAGACTTGGCAATTAATTCGCAAAATTAATTTCATAGTTAGTTTGTTCCTACTCCTACCCCAGGTAAGTCAACAAAGTGCTCGGCTATCCTGTTTCCCTGGAAAAGGGAAAAGTACGTCGAACTTCAATATCTCTATTACCAGACATTACTGAAGAACAAAATGTATCCCTTCAGGACATCCTGGCCCAAATCATCTGGCCTTTCCTTACGAAGTTTTATGTTCTACAAAACTGAAAGTATGAGTACATGTTTCCTGTTTCCACAGTAGTTGTATTCTTGATCTTTGAGAACATTGCAGTGCGTGCGAAGTGAAGTATATCATAATACCATGACCTAGAGTAAAATGTTCAGTGTTCATGGAGGTGCTCTGGAACTGATACCGTTATCTAAAATCTATGAGGAGAGCTCACCGCCGTTTGAGTCTACGTGGATGAGGCAAACCTGCTTCAGTATGTCTTCCGTGACTACAGTCAAACCGATCAATACCTGGGTCGAATGCCATGTGTCTGCAATCTGTGCGGAAGAAAGGGCACGAGTTCCTGATAACTTAGTGGAAAAGGATCGCTCCAACTGGCTAATCTCAAAGTAGTCGCAGGCATTGATCGGAGAAGTACGTGATGTTTCATCGAGATCAGGAACTACTTCTGAAGAAAGTGAGAAAATTAAGACATTTTAGAACAACGATTACATATGCAGAATGTTGAATATGATTTTCCTAGGCCAGAGAACTGTTGTACAACAACACCTGTGCAGAGTGCCAATTTAGCGTCGTCAAGCAACAGGTGGTCGCAATGATGAATGCACAGCGCTTCTGGTTAAAATGTTCGCTGCTTGAGGTTTAAAAAATTAGTCCCACAGACGCTTCTGGAATTATTTCACCGAGTATCCATGAAGTTAAAATTATATAATTAGCACCAGCATAATGGCACGGATTTTAGGAACAATGTAATACACACTTTAAATTGTGCGACTCTGCAAAACGGAAAGATGCCTGTTGACCACGAGGCTACGCGGGAATCTTTCGAGGCATTACTTGTGCCTGTAAAAGGAGCAAGCGTGGGATACTCATTACTCATCATATTGTGGTCCACGGATTACGCCTGCGATATTGAGTATCACGCCAGGAAATTTATACTTAATGATTTTCAAACATTTTTGTTGGAACTTTGAGTTATACAGAGTAATTTGATGACGCTTGTTGTTTAAATGGGCCTAACATCGAGGTCATCGGCCCCATAGAGTAATTTAGGACTCTATTATTTTACAGAGGTGTTGTTCGAACTTGTATGATTTATTGAGATGAGACCGTCAGGCAATGCAATTTTATTCAAGCAGAGCGTCGAAAATGAAGAAAAAAGAGTTTTCCTTCAAGTGACTTGATACTGTACACAACAGTACTGAAGTTGTAACTTTCGTCGGTGAAGAAAAATATTCCTGTGATTGACAATTATATTCAGTGCCAGACATTTTTTGTGCTATTTGAGACAGTTGTTTTAACAGATGGGAGATTGTATCTGAAAAGTAACTGCTGGACTACCTACCACATGAGGCAGTTGGAAATCCCATTCGCTGCGGAAAGAACGGGCCAAGCCTTGCGGTGTTCCCATAGGGAACATGCATGATCCGGGGTTTTAATTTTTTTTTTTCAAGTTGCTTTAAGTCGCACCGACACAGATAGGTCTTACGGCGACGATGGACAGGAAAGGGCTAGGAGTTGGAAGGAAGTGGCCGTGGCCTT